>NW_025533571.1:575000-622500 GCF_020615455.1 Coregonus clupeaformis | reverse complement strand
GCATCATGCTGTGGGGATGTTTTTCAGCGGCAGGGACTGGGAGACTAGTCAGGATTGAGGGAAAGATGAACGGAGCAAAGTACAGAGAGATCCTTGATGAAAACCTGCTCCAGAGAGTTCAGGACCTCAAACTGTGGCAAAGGTTCACCTTCCAACAGGACAATGAACCTTAGCACACAGCCAAGACAACGCAGGAGTGGTTTTGGGTCAAGTCTCTGAATGTCCTTGAGTGGCCCAGCCAGAGCCCAGACTTGAACCCGATCGAACATCTCTGGAGAGACCTGAAAATTGCTGTGCAGCGACGCCCCCCCCATCCAACCTGACAGAGCTTGAGAGGATCTGCAGAGAAGAATGGGAGAAACTCCCCAAATACAGGTGTGCCAAGCTTGTAGCAACATACCCAAGAAGACTTGAGGCTGTAATTGCTGCCAAAGGTGCTTCAACAAAGTACTGAGTAAAGGGTCTGAATACTTATGTAAATCTGAGATTTCCATTCTTTGATTTTTAATAATTTGCTTTGTCATTATGGGGTATTGTGTGTAGATTGATGAGGGGGGAAAACAATTTAATCCAACCCCTTTTATGGCAAGACTAAATAAGTTCAGGAGTAAAAATGTGCTTAACAAGTCACATAATTTTTGAATGACTACCTCATCACTGTATCCCACACATACAATTACCTGTAAGGTCCCTCAGTCTAGCAGTGAATTTCAAACACAGATTCAACCACAAAGATCAGGGAGGTTTTCCAATGCCTTGCAAAGAAAGGCACCTATTGGTAAATGGGTACAAATAAAAAAGCAGACATTGAATAATCCTTTGAGTCACTGCAAAGATACAGACATCCTTCCTAACTCAGTTGCTGGAGAGGAAGGAAACCGCTCAGGGATTTCACCATGACGCTAATGGTGAGTTTAAAAAGTTACAGAGTTTAATGGCTGTGATAGAAGAAAACTGAGGATGGATCAACAACATTGTAGTTATTCCACAATACTAACCTAAATGACAGAGTGAAAAGAAGGAAGCCTGTACAGAATACAAATATTACAAAACATGCATCCTGTTTGTTGCAAAGAAATTAACTTCATGTCCTGAATACAAAGTGTTATGTTTGGGGCCAATCCAACACAACACATTGCTGAGTACCACTCTTCCTATTTTCAAGCATCCTGTTTGCAATAAGACACTAAAGTAAAACTGAAAAAAATGTGGCAAAGAAATTAACTTTATGTCCTGAATACAAAGCCTTATGTTTGGGGCAAATCCCGCACATTACGGAGTACCACTCTTCACATTTTCAAGCATGCTTGTCATCGACAAGGACGAGGGGAGTTTTTTAGGATAAAAATAAACGGACTAGAGCTAAGCACAGGCAAAATCCTAGAGGAGAACCTGGTTCAGTCTGCTTTCCAACATACACTGGGAGACAAATTCACCTTTCACCAGGACAATTACCTAAAGCACAGGACCAAATATACACTGGAGTTGCTTACCAAGACAACATTGAATGTTCCTGAGTGGTCTAGTTACAGTTTTGAATTAAAAATCGGCTTGAAAATCTATGGCAAGACTTGAAAATGGCTGTCTAGCAATGATCAACAACCAACTTGACAGAGCTTGAAGAATTTTTAAAAGAATAATGTGCAAATATTGTCACAATCCAGGTGTGCAAAGCTCTTAGGGACTCACCCAGAAAGACTCACAGCTGTAATTTTCAATAAATCTGCACAAATTTCTAAAAACATGTTTTCACTTTGTGATTATGGGGTATTGTGTGTAGATGGGTGAGAGAAAAAAAATCCATTTAATCCATTTTGAGTTCCGACTGTAACACAACAAAATGTGGAATAAGTCAAGTGGTGTGAATAACTTTCTGAAGGCACCAGATCAGTTAAACACACAGCCCATAACTTAGATCACACCTGAGATGAACACTGGTAAAGAAAGCTATTATAGAGACAGGGAAACTGTGTGTGTGTGTGTGTGTGTGTGTGTGTGTGTGTGTGTGTGTGTGTGTGTGTGTGTGTGTGTGTGTGTGTGTGTGTGTGTTGGTGTGTGGTGTGCCGCAACTTGCACCAGATCAAGCTGAAACACTGGGAGCAAGGTGAAAACCTAATGCGCTCTAAATTTGAATACATTAATATGTAAATTACTCTGTGCTACTGCTATGGAATTATACCAGTTTCACACCACCAAGATATATGACTTAATGTGTTTCTGAATGTATCTGAATAAAGACACTTACTGTTTTCTATTGTTGGGTCATATGAGTCAACAAACTGGCCTTCCACAAACTGAATTGTTAGCGAGGACTTTCCTGCAGAAAAAAAAAACATGTAGGATGTAATTTATCAGCTGAGGGAAAAAAACGCCTCTCTCTCTCTCTCTCTCTCTCTCTCTCTCTCTCTCTCTCTCTCTCTCTCTCAATTCAAGGGCTTTATTGGCATGGGAAACGTATGTTAACATTGCCAAAGCAAGTCAAGTAGATAATAAACAAAAGTGAATTAAATAATAAAAAAATGAACAGTAAACATTACACTCAGAAGTTCCAAAAGAATAAAGACATTTCAAATGTCATATTATGTATATATACAGTGTTGTAACAATGTGCAAATAGTTAAAGTACAAATGGGAAAATAAATAAACATAAATATGGGTTGTATTTACAATGGTGTTTGTTCTTCACTGGTCTCTCTCTCTCTCTCTCTCTCTCTCTCTCTCTCTCTATATGTCTCTGTCTCTCTCTCTGTCTCTGTCTCTGTCTCACACTCTCTCTCTCTATCTGTCTCTGTCTCTCTCTCTCTCTCTGTCTCTCTCTCTCTCTCTCTGTCTCTCTCTCTCTCTCTCTGTCTCTCTCTCTGTCTCTCTCTCTGTCTCTCTCTCTCTCTCTCTGTCTCTCTCTCTCTCTCTCTCTCTCTCTCTATCTGTCTCTGTCTCTCTCTCTCTCTCTCTCTCTCTCTGTCTCTCTCTCTCTCTCTCTCTCTCTCTGTCTGTCTCTGTCTCTCTCTCTGTCTCTGTCTCACACTCTCTCTCTCTATCTGTCTCTGTCTCTCTCTCTCTCTCTGTCTCTCTCTCTCTCTCTCTCTCTCTCTGTCTCACACTCTCTCTCTCTATCTGTCTCTGTCTCTGTCTCTCTCTCTCTCTCTCTGTCTCTGTCTCTGTCTCACACACACATAAATGTGGTGAGTAGGCTACTATTCTGTGTCCAGTACAGCAACCCACAGGCAGAGCTATGTAATTAATAACAGGCAATCGTGTGACCTCTCATCATCAGAATCTACAGTAGAATAGCCTGTACAGTAGCTGGGCTGGCCACTTGTACAGTAGCCTCTATGCCAGTTGAACACGCGTTAGCACATTTTAGAAGACAGGGCGCTCTCTCTCTCTTGAATTGAACAATATTACTGAAGACCAACACGTTTATTCTCCCATAGTGTTATATAAATAGTCAATAGCAAGTTGGACTTTTAGTCCACTGTTTCACCTTCGTGGCGCGCGCTCATTTGTTCCAGCGAGGTGTCTCGTGACATCTTCTACTCCCTATAATTTAACTGCATTATAAGGAGAGCCTATTCATGAGGAGAGCCTATTCATGAGGAGAGCCTATTCATAAGGAGAGCCTATTCATAAGGAGAGCCTATTCCAATACACGCGAGGCCTCTACCTAAAGCGCGTGTTTAAGGGCGCCTTAAACATGCATCTTGTATGGTTCTTTATGGTCGACGGTAAAATGAGACTCACCTACGGATCTGTACCCGAGGATGGCGATTTTTCGTGATTTGGGCTGCGGCATATCTCGTGCTGGCTATCGCATCTAGTCCTCGAGGTGGATAAGAGCAACCTCCAACATCAACGGCATTAGAATATCACGAGCAGAGCCGTTCAACAACTGATCTGTTTTTCTTTTAAATCACTATTTATTCTCAAAGGATTAAAACATATATATATATATACGGATTAGACATTTGAATTCCTGTAGATTTCATAGAGACCTGGGGCGTCTCTAATAACTACGTCACTCCCCTTTGCCATCTCATTAATTAGTCTTGAATGCCTGATTCTGATTGGTTGTGTACAGAATAAAAGGCGGGCTTTATGTCTCACACTAAACAATGATTGGATCAGACAGCTGTCAGTCTAGCAGAGACGTTGTCCCTTGTCATCCATTGGCCTGTGTAAGTGTTGTAGCCCTGACAGTCGTCTTGGTGGGTCCGAGGTTGTGCCATTCATAATCCGGGGGGGGGTCTCTGTAATACAGTGCGATAATTCATTATTCAAAGACATCATCGCTATAAAATAAACGGGGGCGGGGCCCTGGAGTGTATCAAAGCGCCCTGATTGGTTGGAATGATTGATAGGCCTGAAGGCCAGTCAGATTGAGAGGTCGGACTTATATATATGTTGATGCTGGGGATGACACTTTCGTTGTTGTGTTGTACAGAATTAATTGGTAGTTTTACATGAAAGTTGTTAGAATGATTAAGTAATGCGTGGAAACTCCAACTGTTTGGTTTCATCTGTGACATGACAAGATCCAGGGAAATATTAGGAGTATTTGATCTGTAACAATTCAATTCATTTTTGGGGGGGAATTACAGTTTTCCACTGTATTGCTATTTTAGTTATATTTATATGTTATGCAGTATATATATATCACACAGACTAATCATGGTTTATTAATATAAAGTAGTTTTGTGAATACCACTGAACTGTACCGATTACTGAAACTGTTACTGTGGTCCTCTGTAGCTCAATGGGTAGAGCATGGCGCTTGTAACGCCAGGTTAGTGGGTTCGATCCATACATAAAAATGTATGCACACATGACTGTAAGTCGCTTTGGATAAAAGCGTCTGCTAAATGGCATATTATTATATATTGAGAGCATCCCTTAGATGTTTCAGGAGAAGACCCAGATGCAGACAGTGTCGAAGGAACAAACGTTTATTACAAAAACGGGGCAGGCAAACAGGTCAATGGCAGGCAGAGGTCAGTAATCCAGATCAGAGTCCAAAAGGTACAGAACGGCAGGCAATCTCAGGGTCAGGGCAGGCAGAATGGTCAAAACTAGAAAACAGGAACTTGAGAAAGACAGGCGCAAGGGGAAAACATTTACATAAAAAAAAACTTTTAAATCATTTAGCAGATCCTCTTATCTAGAGCGACTTACAAATTGGTGCATTCACCTTAGGATAGCCAGTGGGACAACCACCCTTTAAAAAAAACAATTGTATGGGGGGTGGGGGAGGTAGAAGGATTACTGTTATACTATTCCAGGTATTCCTTAAAGAGGTAGGGTTTCAAGTGTCTCCGGAATGTGGTCAGTGACGCCGCTGTCCTGGCGTCGTGGGGCAGCTTGTTCCACCATTGGGGTGCCAGAGCAGCGAATAGCTTTGACTGGGCTGAGCGGGAACTGTGCTTCTGTAGAGGTAGTGGGGCTAGCAGGCCAGAGGTGGATGAACGTAGTGCCCTCGTTTGGGTGTAGGGTCTGATCAGAGCCTGAAGGTAAGGAGGTGCCGTTCCCCTCACAGCTCCGTAGGCAAGTACCATGGTCTTGTAGTAGATGCAAGCCTCAACTGGAAGCCAGTGGAGTGTGCAGAGGAGCGGGGTGATGTGAGAGAACTTGGGAAGGTTGAACACCAGACGGGCTGCGGCATTCTGGATGAGTTGTAGGGGTTTAATGGCACAGGCAGGGAGCCCAGACAACAGCGAGTTGCAGTAATCCAGACAGGAGATGACAAGTGCCTGGATTAGGACCTGTGCCGCTTTCTGTGTACGGTAGGGTTGTACTCTGCAAATGTTGTAGAGCATGAACCTGCAGGATCGGGTCACCGCTTTGATGTTAGCGGAGAACGACAGGGTGTTGTCCAGGGTCTCGCCAAGGTTCTTTGCACTCTGGGAGGAGGACACACTGGAGTTGTCAACCGGGATGGCAAGATCATGGAGCGGGCAGTCCTTCCCCGGGAGGAAGAGCAGCTCAGTCTTGCTGAGGTTCAGCTTGAGGTGGTGATCCGACATCCACACTGATATGTCTGCCAGACATGCAGAGATGCGATTTGCCACCTGGTTATCAGATGGAGGAAAGGAGAAAATGAATTGTGTGTTGTCTGCGTAGCAATGATAGTAGAGACCATGTGAGGATATGACAGAGCAAAGTGACTTGGTGTATAGAGAGAATAGGAGAGGGCCTAGAACTGAGCCTTGGGGGACACCAGTGGTGAGAGCGCGTGGTGTGGAGACAGATTCTCGCCACGCCACCTGGTAGGAGCGACCTGTCAGGTAGGACGCAATCCAAGAGTGAGCAGCGCCGGAGATGCCCAACTCAGAGAGGGTGGAGAGGAGGATCTGATGGTTGACAGTATTAAATGCAGTGGATAGGTCTAGAAGGATAAGAGCAGAGGAGAGAGAGTTAGCTTTAGCAGTTCGGAGAGCCGCCGTGACACAGAGAAGAGCAGTCTCAGTTGAATGACCAGTCTTGAAACCTGACTGGTTTGGATCAAGAAGGTCATTCTGAGAGAGATAGCAGGAGAGTTGGCTAGAGACGGCACGCTGAAGAGTTTTGGAGAGAAAAGAAAGAAGGGATACTGGTCTGTAGTTGTTGACATCAGAGGGATCGATTGTAGGTTTTTTGAGGAGGGGTGCAACTCTCGCTTTCTTGAAGACGGAAGGGACATGGCCAGCGGTCAAGGATGAGTTGATGAGTGAGGTGAGGGAGAAGATCTCCGGAAATGGTCTGGAGAAGAGAGGAGGGGATAGGGTCAAGCGAGCAGGTTGTTGGGCGGCCGGCCATCACAAGTTGCAAGATTTTATCTGGAGAGAGAGGGGAGAAAGAAGTCAAAGCATAGGGTAGGGCAGTGTGAGCAGGACCAGCGGTGTCATTTGACTTAATAAATGAGGATCGGATGTCGTCAACCTTCTTTTCAAAATGGTTGACAAAGTCATCCACAGAGAGGGAGGGGGGGGGAGGAGGAGGATTCAGCATGGAGGAGAAGGTGGCAAAGAGCTTCCTAGGGTTAGAGGCAGAGCCATTTCCGCTCGGCTGCCCGGAGCCCTCTTCTGTGAGCTCGCAATGAGTCGTCAAGCCACGGAGCTGGAGGGGAGGACCGAGCCGGCCGGGAGGATAGGGGACATAGAGTCAAAAGATGCAGAAAGGGAGGAGAGGAGGGTTGAGGAGGCAGAATCAGGAGATCGGAGGGAGAAGGATTTAGCAGAGGGAAGAGATGATAGGATGGAAGAGGAGAGCGTAGCGGGAGAGAGAGAGAGAAGGTTGCGACAGCACATTACCATCTGAGTAGGGGCAGAGTGAGTAGTGTTGGAGGAGAGCGAGAGAGAAAAGGATACAAAGTAGTGGTCGGAGACTTGGAGGGGAGTTGCAGTGAGATTAGTAGAAGAACAGCATCTAGTAAAGATGAGGTCAAGCGTATTGCCTGCCTTGGGAGTAGGGGGACGGACGGTGAGGTCAAAAGAGGAAAGGAGTGGAAAGAAGGAGGCAGAGAGAAATGAGTCAAAGGCAGACGTAGAGAGGTTAAAGTCACCCAGAACTGTGAGGGAAGAGCCATCCTCAGGAAAGGAACTTATCAAGGCGTCAAGCTCATTGATGAACTCTCCAAGGGAACCTGGAGGGCGATAAATGACAAGGATGTTAAGCTTGAATGGGCTAGTGACTGTGACAGCATGGAATTCAAATGAGGAGATAGACAGATGGGTAAGGGGGAAAAAGAGAGAATGCCCCCTTGGGAGGGATGAGGATTCCTGTGCCATCGCCGCACTGACCAGATGCTCTCGGGGAATGCGAGAACACATGATCAGACGAGGAAGAGCAGTAGGAGTAGCAGTGTTTTCTGTGGTAATTCATGTTTCCGTCAGCGCCAAGAAGTCGAGGGAGGGTAGCATAGGCTGAGATGAACTCTGCATTGTTGGCCGCAGAACGGCAGTTCCAGAGGCTGCCGGAGACCTGGAACTCCACGTGGGTCGTGCGCGCAGGGACCACCAGATTAGAGTGGCAGCAGCCACGTGGTGTGAAGCGTTTGTATGGCCTGTGCAGAGAGGAGAGAACAGGGATAGACAGACACATAGTTGACAGGTGTCGTGTATTGAGATTATGACGTTGTTAATGTTTTAAGTGGAACCAGAGAGGACGTTAATTTTAGTATCAAGAGGGAATGTTTTAGTGTAACGCCACATACAACAGACAGGAAGTGTGTAGTAGACAGGGGAGACTGGTAATTGGCCAGAAGAGGGAGCCACCCATCTTTTTGCATTGTTTATAAATAGGGGCTAGACAAAGAAAGGGCAGTGCATCCATTCTGAGGCGTCGCTCTCCGGATGTCATGACATCTGTCACTTATGCTGAAGCTTGTGATCTGAATAAACCTTATGATCAAAGTTCAGTATGAGCGGACTCCTTTGTTTATCAGCAATAATTGCCACCATTCACCCGATACGACAAATGGCGCCCAACGTGGGGCTGGTCTGCATCTCCCCTTTGTTTCATTCAGCCGCCAGGCTAACTCGCTTTGAAGCCATGGCCAGACAAGGGTGAGTTTTTCTTACCGCTTTGGAGCTTGTTAGATTGGATACTGCTTGTGTACACTGGAGAGATGTACCATAAGACCGTGCCTCGTGTGGCGGTATTGCTGTTGACTAGGAGTCTGGTAATAATTATTCTAAAATTGTACAGCGATTGAAGGCAGATATTAACGGCAGATATTGGCAGAATAAAGTCAGGAATACGTATGCAATATTAGAGCATTGTGAATCTGTTAAAGACCTCGAAACGAGGCGACTCGTTAGGAGTGGGCCATAAAATCCTTGCAACGCGCTAGTGTGGGGTCAGGTTGGTTCTGGGAACCATAAGGTGGACGGGTTATATGTATGTTATGCTCATCTTATAGTCGACGGAGTATTTGCATGGGGTAACCGCTCATATGATTATCCAGAACTTACGGCAGCATAAAGTTAGCAGGGGATATATGGACAATGATTTAGGCACAATGCAAGGTTACTTAGGGCGTGGTAGGCCACAGTTAGCTAAAGGCTAAGGCTAATGTTAATGCTAAATGGGAGTGTGTTTCATGCTACATTATACATAGCGGCTAATGCTAAATGCTAAGGCTAAATGCTAATTGTGTTGCATGCTACATGCTAACGTGTCCTTAGAGGTCCTATTGCGATAGGATAAGCCTCTTAAAATATGTATGTGTGTGTAGAATTCAAAGTTCTACGCAAATGTGAGCTCTGTTATGTGTAATTGTGTGAGTATAAGGTATAAAATAGTGAAGCTGTAGCGTAATGCTATCGTTCTATTGTCTGGGAATCGTATCATTGAATGCATTTGCGCATGCGTTTAATTTTATGACACTACACTACAAAACGTGGGAGTTGTAGTTTATGGCACGAGATTATGAGACGTTGGGTTCCGGTACTACAAAACTACAAAACGTTGTTTACTAAAACTACAAAACGGGATTGTGGGTAACGTGTCATATTTCTGGGGGGCTGCGTGCTGCAGGAATAGACACAGACGAGGGAACAAAGAGGAGAGATTTTAACGCGAATCTTATAGTTTAAAGCGGCTGGTGTTTGAACATGAAACTATTTGTTGAGATGTAGTGAATTTATACATTAAATATATGTTGACGGAGTATAATGAATTAAGTTAAATGACGGAGTAAAATAAAATAAAAATGTTTTTGAGCGATCTATTTAGTTCTGAGTTTAGTCTTAGAGTGAATAATGGGTGAACGAAGGAATGTTGAATATGGTTGAGATAACTCAGTGATTGCAGTAACTACTAAAATGTTATTCTGTGTCTTTGTTCTTTTGTCATATGAGAGGAACAAAGGAGAGAGAGAGGAGGGGCTAACGTGTGCGTGACGTGACAAGACGTGACGCGACAGGATCGAGTCAAGGGTTTGAGACTGGTCTGGTTACAAAATATCTGATGTTATGACAATTTCACATAGGCTTGGCAAATACTATTTCATTAAAAATTGCATTTTGGAGGCTATGTGCATCACGGGGGTTGATTGGAGTTGTGTTGGGAATCAAGGACTGACATTATTCTGTAAATTTAAGATAATTAGGTGCTTATAGAGCAAGGGGTTATAGAGCAAGGGGTTACAGGCTTTGTTATGGGTATTGTAGTCTGAAGTTGACTACTTGCATTTGATGGGTTGTGGTAAGATAGCCACCACTAATTGATAAATTGGTGACATAGGATATAGGAATAAAAATTGGTTTTAATTATTCATGATTTTTAATTGATTTATTTAAAAAAAAAAAAAAAAAAAAAAAAATTTTTTTTTTTGGGGGTTGTTTAGGTTTATATTAATAATTAAAGGGGGGAAGCCATAGGCTATATAGTCTAAAAATAAAATAATTCACGATAAAGGAATATAAAAGGGTTGTTACAATGGGGAGAAAGGACAGCAAGGCTATGAAAGTGATTACACTGGTTGATATGGGAAAAATAGTAATCCTTTAACTAAAGTATTGTTAGGTTATCCGGCAAATGAAACAAAAGTTGCCCTTCATTCTCAAACAAAAACTGATAAAAGATTCCAGCGATAAGATAAACAAAGCTATAGAGATAAGGCTAAGGGAGTAGAGCTTAGGGATGTTTATCCTCAGCTTCCGGTGATCATCCAGGAGGGTGATTGTTGCATCAGAGAGGAAGATGAATAATAGATAGAGGACAAGCAGAAACGACAATGAAGATGAATCCAAAACTCCAGAAGGAAGAAAATGAGATGTCTGAAAGAGAAGAGTGAGGTTAAGGAAGAAGATGATGAAGATCAGAGTGATTGAGAAGAGGTCATGGGTGGATATGACTCTGTGATCAGAAGGAAGTTGGCAAGAGAGGAAAGAAGAAGGATACTAGAGATTTGATCTCTGATGGAAGTTGAAGGAAGAAGGATACAAGAGATTCGAGTTCAGATGAAGACAGCGATAAAGAGGGGACTAAAGGTGCTGTGTATTCAAAAGGAGTTTATCCTACAAGGACTGGCACAGAAGAAATAGAAGGAGATATAGACCGATGCTTATCATGCCTGGATAAAGCGACTAGTTTAGAAAAAGTAACACAACTGGATGAACAACTCAAGAAGAGAAGATACAGAAGGAGAAAACCTGCTGAGAAAATAATCCCAAGAATTGGAGGAGAAGAATAATACATTGAGGTCAAGGAAAGGCCAATAGTAAGAAGATGATATTTTGAGGACAGAACTTAGAATATAAGCTTTTGAAGAATCCTGATATGTCAACAGCAAGAAAGAACAGGACGAAGAAACTCTCAGAAAACTCAATCATACAACTGGTGGAGAAGAGAAGCTTTGGTTATGAAGAATCAAAGTGAACCAAATCAACAATCACTGTTACAGCTTCAACTGAACAATATCAAATACAATTGTACCAGCCAAGGAGGGTACCAGGTGTTCCATATCCACAGACAGTTTCTGGACAGACACAGAATTGGAGAGGAAGAGGACGAGAAGGCTTAGAAGGAGGAGGAAGATTTCAGCTACACTTCCAGCAACTTTCAGAAGACTGTTATAATTATGGACAGATTGGTCACTTTACCTGTGAGTGCAATAAGTCAGGGGGAAACAACAGAGAACATTTTTAAGGAAGATACAGGGGCCAATCAAGATCACCTGTTTTCCAGGTGAACCCTAAAGATTCTAGAGTGCCTAGAAGATACGAAGGGGGGTGTCAGCTGATAGCATCGATTAGAGAAGAAGAGAAAATATCTAACAATTGAAGTAAAAACAGGACTATGAGAAGAATGGTGAATAGTGGAAAAACTTATCTGTGTTGAGCCTAAAGAGGTTAAACATCTCACTATGTAAAATTAACTAATTAGGATAGGGATTTGAGGTAGTAAAACAGTTAATTACTCTTAAGGTACTAATATAAAAAATATACCTATTGCATTGTTGGGAAGAGATGCATTGTTTAAATTGAATTGGACAATAAGATGTACACTAAACGGCTGTCTGGTAGAGGATGTTAAAAAGTAGGGTTTTTGGGAATCATATTGGCTTAAAAAGATAATATCATAGGAAGGATGATAATCTATTAGACAATCTGTCTGAAAAATAAAAGTTAAAAGAGGTGACTGTTATTCTGGGTTACATTCTTACACTAAGAGATTTCAGGCTAGGCTAAAAGGTGTTTAGTCGTTTGCCAAGTCTGTGTGTAAAGAAGTCAGAAGCAGGTGGGGACTTTTCCAATCACATATTCTAAAAATTTGGTGGTAAAGGGATTTTGTGAATAAATCAGTGGAAAAGGTTTTTAAAGGTTAGGAGAAAAGATTAGATTAAAATAAGTTAGGAGAACTAGATTGAAGGAACTCTAAGACAGTAAGCTAAGTTTCAAAGTTAGTAGTAAGAGAGAGAACAGTGGTGAATGACATTTTAGAGTAGGGAGATCAAGGTAATTATAGGTGTATTTTTATAATCAAAAGTTTGAAAGTTAGGGTTTAGAGTAGGGAGAGAGAGTGAATGTAAGTTACATTTACGTCATTTGACACTAGTGGTGATAGATGGAAGTACAAGCAAAGACTTCAAAGCTTTGGGGAAAATGGATGAAGTAACAATAAGGACATTAACACGTCAGTCTATTATAACAACAGTGAGAAGCAATTTAACTCTTTCAACATTGATAGTTATTAAAGCCATAAATATATCGCATTTGATTATAAGGGAACCAATAGCTCCAGCACCAATTTTAGGGGGAAAAATACTTATTAGGGTTAGGATGGGGACGTTCCTCCCACATGGAGAGATAATTATGGAGAATAAGTATTGTTATCAGGACCAGGAGTAGAAGCTGTTGCACCTAATCAAAGGAGGTCAGGAAGAATATGTTGCAGTAGTCACTTCAACAGTAAATAATGCACATAGGATATTGGTAACTTTGCCACTAGAAATAATTAAGGTTAATACATCAACTAAGTCAACTACTTTAATGGTAACTTTGGAAAGGGATTAATGATACGATGGCAATAGCAAATCTTAGGAAGTAGGACACCGACAACAACTTTTCTGAAATTAAAGGGGGTAGCAAGAAGGACTCAGGGGTTTATGGTACGAATTGGAGAGTGCTGTCAATGATAGTACGAATAGGGTTAAAATAGGAGAACAGATAGTAGTAGAGAGAATATAGATTCATCATGGTGGTACAGGATGAGGTCTTTGATTTTAATGACAGACAAGGAGAGGTATCTGATCAGTACCGCTCGTTAGGGAAGAGAGAAACTAAATGGAGTGGTTTGATTCTTCTGTTGTGAAAATTAGAGATAGATGGGCAGGTCCCAGCAGCTCATTCTGTAAGATCAGTGAGGAATCTTGAGGGTCCATGTCTGTTGAGAATTCCAGCACCAGACACGTGGGGCTCGACCTCTATCAAGTATGTGTCAATCTTATGCTTTGTCATGACTGTTGTATCAGCAGCAACAGTCAGTAACAGATAAAATAATGTCATTGTCAAAACATTTGTTTAAGCCTAGGGTTAGGTGTTATTGGGTTAAGTGAATTAACTTGTGTGCATTTGTTAGATGGGAAGGAAAATCAGGTAACAGCGAGCCCTGAAACATTGGAGGTGTAACCATTGAGGGCTAAAAGTTGTGTTTGTTCTAATAAAACATATGATGTAAGGGGTATGTTTATGGGAATATCAGATTGTGATGGTTATATGATAACTTTGGGTATGCATGACCTTAAGGGTAGTAATGACAAATATAATGTAATTTTTATGTTCCAGTTAGTAAGAAGAGCAGGACTTTGATGGTTAAAAGATTAGCTTTTGCCTGACAATGTGACTATTGGGAATTTTAGAGATATTTGGTGGGTTTGTGGTGATAAAGCCTATATATTCTTACCCTATGGATCGACAGGATGTTGTTACATGTCGACGTTGAAGCTTCCATATGAGGTTTCTACCATTAAAAGAGGGGTACCACCGGACACAGATAAATCTAGGGTTGGAAATAGGATGAAAAAGACATGGCGGCATGTCATAGTCTTCAAGCCTATCATTGAAGGATAAAGTTAAGGGAGAAGGGGGGACTTTTTCCATGGTATGGTGTAACATTTGGGAAGATCCTATTGATAATGTTAGTTATACTTTGAGTCCAGATAGTTCAGATATTATCACTAGGGTTATATATGCATTGAAGAATATAAGGGATGCATTTGGTATATCTGAAGGAGCTGGAAGTCAGCGAAGACTTGGTTGCAAGATCAGGTAGGCCAGTAGGGGCAGTGATGGTTCAGAGTGTAGTTGCAGCTTTGATAGCACTGTGTGAGATGTTTGTAATTTGTTACTGACCTTTGAGAAAGCTATGATATTGAGATAGGTTGGAGAGTGATGCCTGGAGACAACACTCAGATGCCGTTGTTGACTGTTCCTGATCTGGATGAAGATGGACAAGTGGAACTGAATGGATAAATATCATTTTTGATGTTTTGATCATTTTTCCAAAAAAATTTCAATATTGGGGTGATTTTGGTATGATTTTATGAATCAAAGGGGGGAAGTGTATGAATGAATAATTATCCTAGTTCATTATTCTATCATTTATATTGATTCATGCATCATTTATATATCATTTTTATATTCTTAGTTGATATTGATGGTCAATTTGAAAGTGTTGTTTTGCAAAAGATACTGTTTGGTCTTTCCTTTTCTTCCAGAAGCATTTGGGGGAACATGTGGAGATTGAAATACTCAAACAAGGACAATATGAAGGGACAATGACTGGAGGAGATAAAACAAGGAGGGGTGGAAAGATTCCGATTCCATCATCAACAATCCATTGGAAGTCGAGACTACGGGGAGATGAAGTGTAGTGGACTATATTCCAGTGTCTGCAATGAAATATAGACATATTTGATGTGTAATACATAATTGTGTCATACTCTTACGTATTAATTTTTGTAGAATGATATTTGATGTTATTGAATACATGTGAGGATCTTAGATGTTTTTGTTTATTTCGTGAATGCTTAGGGACAGGGAGTCTAGGCAGGGAGAGGTCCACTATAGGGTCCAATGGGTTGACCAGCCTTAGAGTGGATATTTTTTGGATAGGATTTTGTTTGCAGGGGCTTACATGTGTATTTAATTGCATCATAGTTTCAAATGCATTTACATTGTTTATGAGTTTATCGGGAGTACCTAGGTGGTTGCCTGGGGCAGAGGGACCGTGAGAGAATTTTACTGTCTTGATTGATGGATGGATTTGGAACGAAGGTTGCCAGACAGTTTTTCGCTCTTACACTCCATAAAGATTTGTTCATATTTCATAGTAATGTCTTCACACTTCATAAACAGTTATTCAAATTTCATAGAAAGGTATTTACACTCTAGAGAAGAATGTTTTTGGTTTAATGTTAAAGATACTCAATAAGATAAATTGTTACTTGTCATAATCCTATTCTGTTTGTTTTCGAGACTTTTAGTTCGTCTCGAAGGGGGGAAATGTCGTGTATTGAGATTATGACGTTGTTAATGTTTTAAGTGGAACCAGAGAGGACGTTAATTTTAGTATCAAGAGGGAATGTTTTAGTGTAACGCCACATACAACAGACAGGAAGTGTGTTGTAGACAGGGGAGACTGGTGATTGGCCAGAAGAGGGAGCCACCCATCTTTTTGCATTGTTTATAAATAGGGGCTAGACAAAGAAAGGGCAGAGCGGCCATTCTGAGGCATCGCTCTCCGGATGTCATGACATCTGTCACTTATGCTGAAGCTTGTGATCTGAATAAACCTTATGATCAAAGTTCAGTATGAGCGGACTCCTTTGTTTATCAGCAATAATTGCCACCATTCACCCGATACGACACAGGCTACAATAATGCAAAGGAGATCGGAAGGAAATTAACTAAACATCTGGGAAAGCGAGAGAGCGGGGCCTCCCTCACTTACGTTTCACTGAAACACTCAAATATAACTCTCCCAACTTCCACTTTAGAAATTATAATTGTTGTAAACTACAGCAGTTCAATGTTTTCTAGGAATAGACTAACTTAGTTTATTCAGCTAGCTAACTTGGTACAGTATTCTTCCGTGAAAACCGCCCAGGGCACCATATCCTATGACGCCATAGCTAACTAGCATGCTAGCTTCCAATAACACGGTTTAGCACCAATACTCGGTTACAACAAACTACCAATAGTGTGTTAACACGCTAAACAGATCATTCGTGTCCGTGTCTAACGTTGTGTAAAGTTTTGGGGTTAGTTTTGACAGTTTGAGTGAGTACGTCGTCAACTTATTCAGCCTGTTAGTTAGCTAAATGAATAGTTAGCTGGTCATTGCTCTCTGTCAATGAACCAACCCCTCCTCCCACGGTATGAAACACACAGAGAGAGCCAAGCTAACGTTAACTAGTCACCCATGTCTTGAATTCCTTTTGAACGACTCTGGTTACCAGTATGTAAAAATAAAATAAAAATAAATGTAGGTTATAACATACCCTTAATAGCTACTGTTAGCTAGTTAAGTGTAAAGCTAGCCACTGAATCGATTTAGCCAGTTCACGTCTGTCCCAACGGAGAGAAAGCGTCTCCAAACATTACAGCTCGTTCCAGCTATTGTTTAGTTAGCTATCCAGGTAGCAACAAGCTAGCTACATTTCGAGTACAGTAACTACTAACTACCTAACGTTAAAGCTTCAAATAATGAGGTTAGAAAAACAGCTGAATGGTAGGTAGCTAGCTGGCATAATTACAGGTACTCTTAAGCGTGAAATAACATTGGAAACAACTATCCACAGTTGCTAATAGTTACCAGTAGCTACCCGCTAGCTAGCTAGCTTTATTGGTCCAGGTAGTGGGTTAGCTAGCCTCGTGCTTCACCGGGCTCAGCTGAATACAATACTTACCTACAATAACTACCTAGATAAACTACCTACAATCTAAATGCATGGTTTAAGCTTTACTCGACACCATATAAAGAAGAAGCCAAGCTTACCTCCCGCTTAGAGAAACACAACCTCACCCCATCACGTCCTCCTCTGAATCATTCAGATGTTCATTAGCAAACTTCAGACGGGCATGTATATGTGCTTTCTTGAGCTGGGGGACCTTGCGGGCACTGCAGGATTTCAGTCCTTCACGGCATTGTGTTACCAATTGTTTTCTTGGTGACTATGGTCCCAGCTGCCTTGAGATCATTGACAAGATCCTCCCGTGTAGTTCTGGGCTGATTCCTCACCGTTCTCATGATCATTGCAACTCCACGAGGTGAGATCTTGCATGGAGCCCCAGGCCGAGGGAGATCGACAGTTCTTTTGTGTTTCTTCCATTTGCGAATAATCGCACCAACTGTTGTCACCTTCTCACCAAGCTGCTTGGCGATGGTCTTGTAGCCCATTCCAGCCTTGTGTAGGTCTACAATCTTGTCCCTGACATCCTTGGAGAGCTCTTTGGTCTTGGCCATGGTGGAGAGTTTGGAATCTGATTGATTGCTTCTGTGGACAGGTGTCTTTTATACAGGTAACAAACTGATATTAGGAGCACTCCCTTTAAGAGTGTGCTCCTAATCTCAGCTCGTTACCTGTATAAAAGACACCTGGGAGCCAGAAATCTTTCTGATTGAGAGGGGGTCAAATACTTATTTCCCTCATTAAAATGCAAATCAATTTATAAAATTTTTGACATGCGTTTTTCTGGATTTTGTTGTTGTTATTCTGTCTCTCACTGTTCAAATAAACCTACCATTAAAATGATAGACTGATCATTTCTTTGTCAGTGGGCAAACGTACAAAATCAGCAGGGGATCAAATACTTTTTTCCCTCACTGTATATACATATATGGACGAGCGATATCAGAGCGGCATGGACTAAGATACAGTAGAATATTATAGAATACAGCATATACATATAAGATGAGTAATGCAGGATATGTAAACATTATTAAAGTGGCTAGTGTTCCATTTCTTAAAGTGGTCAGTGATTTCTAGTCTATGTATATAGGGCAGCAGCCTCTAATGTTTTAGTGATGGATATTTAACAGTCTGATGGCCTTGAGATAGAATCTGTTTTTCAGTCTCTCGGTCCCAGCTTTGACGCACCTGTACTGACCTCGCCAAAAGGGCCTCGTGGCTCGGGTGGTTGATGTCCTTGATGATCTTTTTGGCCTTCCTGTGACATCGGGTGCTGTAGGTGTCTGAAACCATAAAGGGTTCTTCATTTGTCCCCGTAGGAGAACCCTCTGAAAATAACTATTTTTGGTTCCAAGTGGAACCCTTTCATTAATATAAGGTTCTACATTACATTTTGGTCATTTAGCAGACGCTCTTATCCAGAGCGACTTACAGTTTGTGAATGCATACGTTTATTATTATTTTTATTTTTTTTCATACTGGCCCCCCGTGGGAAACGAACCCACATCCCTGGCGGCCAAACCCTCTCCTACCTTGGACGACGCTGGACCAATTGTGCGCCGCCCATGGGTCTCCCGGTCGCGGCCGGCTGCGACAGAGCCTGGACTCAAACCAGGATCTCTAGTGACACAGCTAGCACTGCGATGCAGTGCCTTAGACCACTGCGCCACTCGGGAGAACCCTTTCAACACCAAAGGGTTCTACCTGGAGCCAAAAAGGGTTCTCCTATGGGGACAAACGGAAAAACCTTTCTTTCTAAGAGTGTATTGTCTATAATGGTCCATGTCTATTTGGAAAGGGTTGAATACTACATCTTCACTGATGTTATTAGACTTTGTCACAAATCAGGTAAATTTTTAGTAAAATTTTTTTATCATGTCAGACATTCGAAATCGCTCCCAGTTTGATTTGATGGCTGTTTCTCAGTGTAGCCTATAGTTCACAATCAGGTAATGGGCACAAATAACCAGTACTCCTTTCTGACCAGTAGAGGTCACCATAACATCACCAATCATCTCAACAAACTACAGTATAATTTCTACAGCACCATAAATAATTATATATATAATAAAATAATGTGTGCCATAAAAAAAGAATTATGTTGTACTGTCACACCGGATAGGTGCAGTGAAATGTGTTGTTTTACAGGGTCAGCCATAGTAGTACGGCACCCCTGGAGCAAATTAGGGTTAAGTGCCTTGCTCAAGGGCACATTGACAGATATTTCACCTTGTCGGCTCGGGTATTCGAACCAGCGACCTTTCGGTTACTGGCCCAACGCTCTAACCGCAAGGCTACCTTCCGCCCCTCATAATTAGCAAATGCTTTTAATCCAAAGCGACAAACATGCGTGCATACATTTTACATACGTGTGGTCCCGGGAATCTAACCCTGTATCCTGGTGTTGCTAGCGCCATGCTCTACCAACTGAGCTACAGATGACTACCATAGTTTTATAAACAATCTATATGTATCTCTTATCTAGAACATTAATTACGTTTCATCTAAATCAAATCTCTGTCCTAAAACCCCATACAGGCTCTGTCATAGCCGGCCGTGACCGGGAGAGCGTCTGCTCAATGACTAAAAATAAATAAAATAATAATAAATAATACAGTGAATGGATTATCTGTGAAGATAACATCCCTCCATAATATAGCACTCATACGCCTCAAGTCTTAACATACCTGTGGTATAGACCAGACTCCAGGCATGCAGTAACACTAAACACACACACACACACACACACACTCACACACACACACACACACACACACACACACACACACACACACACACACACACACACACACACACACACACACACACACACACACACACACACACACACACACACACACACACACACACACACACACACACACACACACACACACACACACTCACACTCACACCTACACTCACATGCAGTAACACTTCAGATGAACTCAGACCACAATTAGTGGGTTGAGTCTCGAGACAGATAGGCTATGATGGGGAACTGGTGACAGTGGTGAGAGAAGGGGGGGTTAATTCACTAGCCGGGCCCTACAGAAAATCAATGGGTATATCGGTGGTTAACTGGTGACAGGAGAATCAATGGGTATATCGGTGGTTATCTGGTGACAGGAGAATCAATGGGTATATCGGTGGTTATCTGGTGACAGGAGAATCAGTGGGTATATCGGTGGTTAACTGGTGACAGGAGAATCAATGGGTATATCGGTGGTTAACTGGTGACAGGAGAATCAGTGGGTATATCGGTGGTTAACTGGTGACAGGAGAATCAATGGGTATATCGGTGGTTATCTGGTGACAGGAGAATCAATGGGTATATCGGTGGTTATCTGGTGACAGGAGAATCAATGGGTATATCGGTGGTTAACTGGTGACAGGAGAATCAATGGGTATATCGGTGGTTATCTGGTGACAGGAGAATCAATGGGTATATCGGTGGTTAACTGGTGACAGGAGAATCAATGGGTATATCGGTGGTTAACTGGTGACAGGAGAATCAATGGGTATATCGGTGGTTATCTGGTGACAGGAGAATCAATGGGTATATCGGTGGTTAACTGGTGACAGGAGAATCAATGGGTATATCGGTGGTTATCTGGTGACAGGAGAATCAATATCGTTCATTTAAATGATCCAAAAGGGCTGGAAATATCACAGAGTGAGCCTTCAGTAACCGTGACAGCTCAGACGGAGACACCCTGGTTGTTTTGCTCTGTTTGGTTGGATGCCAGAATCCCAGGACTGACTGGTGACACACACACACACACACACACAGTCTACCTCCCAACGTCTCAGGAATGACTGGTGTTAGCAATATCAGATTAGTTCAGAGAGAGGGCCTTAGAGCATGTATAGTTATTCACATGGTGTCACTAAAACACTGTGGGAAATGGCACACACACACACACATACACACACACACACACACACACATTCACACACACACACACACACATACACATTCACACACACACACACACATACACACACACACACATACACACACACACACACACACACACACACACACACACACACACACACACATACACACACACACACACACACACACACACATACACATTCACACACACACACACACACACATACACACACACACATACACACACACACACACACACACACACACAAATACACATATACACACACACACATACACACACACACACACACACACACATACACATTTACACACACACACACACACACACACACACACACACACACACACATACATACACATACACACACACACACACACACACACACACACAGAGATGCAAAAGCACTTAACTACAAGCTTACACACACAGATAACATACAATGCCTTCGGAATGTATTCAGACCCCTTGACTTTTTCCACATTTTGTTACATTTTAACCTTATTCTATAACGATTTAAATAAATAAAAATCCTAAGCAATCTACACACAATACCCCATAATGACAAAGTGAAAACAGGTTTTTTGAATGTTTGCAAATTTATTAAAAATAAAAACCAGAAATACCTTATTTACATAAGTATTCAGAACCTTTGCTATGAGACTCGAAATTGAGCTCAGGTGCATTTATCATCCTTGAGATGTTTCTACAACTTGATTGGAGTCCACTGTGGTAAATTCAATTGATTGGACATGATTTGGAAAGGCACACACCTGTCTACATAAGGTCCCACCGTTGACAGTGCATGTCAGAGCAAAAACCAAGCCATGAGGTTGAAGGAATTGTCCGTAGAGCTCAGAGACAGGATTGTATCAAGGCACAGATCTGGGGAAGGGTACCAAACAATTGCTGCAGCATTGAAGGTCCCAAACAATACACTGGCCTCCATCATTCTTAAATGGAAGAAGTTTGGAACCCCCAAAACTCTTCCTAGAGCTGGCCGCCCGGCCAAACTGAGCAATCGGGGGAGAAGGGCCTTGGTCAGGTAGGTGACCAAGAACCTAATGGTCACTCTGACAGAGCTCCAGAGTTCCTCTGTAGAGATGGGAGAATCTTCCAGAAGGACAACCATCTTGGCAGCACTCCACCAATTACATTTTTACATTTTAGTCATTTAGCAGACGCTCTTATCCAGAGCGACTTACAGTTTTTAGTGAGTGCATACATTTTTCATACCAATCAGGCCTTTATGGTGGAGTGGCCAGCCACTCCTCAGTAAAAGGCACATGACAGCCTGCTTGGAGTTTGCCAAAGGCACCTAAAGACTCTCAGACCATGAAAAACAAGATTCTCTAGGCTGATGAAACCAAGATTGAACTCTTTGGCCTGAATGCCAAACGTCACGTCTGGAAGAAACCTGGCACCATCCCTATGGTGAAGCATGGTGGTGGAAGCATCATGCTGTGGGGATGTTTTTCAGTGGCAGGGACTGGGAGACTAGTCAGCATCGAGGGAAAGATGAACGGAGCAAAGTACAGAGAGATCCTTGATGAAAATCTGCTCCAGAGCACTCAGGACCTCAGACTGGGTCGAAGGTTCACCTTCCAACAGGACAACGACCCTAAGCACACAGCCAAGACAACGCAGGAGTGGTTTTGGGACAAGTATCTGAATGTCCTTGAGTGGCCCAGCCAGAGCCCGGACTTGAACCCGATCGAACATCTCTGGGGAGACCTGAAAATTGCTGTGCATCGACGCCCCCCATCCAACCTGACAGAGCTTGAGAGGATCTGCAGAGAAGAATGGGAGAAACTCCCCAAATACATGTGTGCCAAGCTCGTAGCGTCATACCCAAGAAGACTCGAGGCTGTAATCGCTGCCAAAGGTGCTTCAACAAAGTAAAGGGTCTGAATACTTATGTAAATGTCATATTTCCGTTTATAATAAATTAGCAAAAATGTCTAAAAACCTGTTTTTGCTTTGTCATTATGGGGTATTGTGTGTAGACTGAGGGAAAAAACAATTTCATCGATTTTAGAATAAGGCTGTAAGTAACAAAATGTGGAAAAGGTCAATGGGTCTGATTACTTTCCGAAGGCGCTGTAGAGATATAGGAAAGTAATTTCTCTCTCTTTTGCATTTCAATGCATATTCATTTCCTTCAGGTTGAGTCCCAAATGACACCCTATTCCCTACATAGTGCACTACTTTTGACCAGTGCCCTATCGACCCTGGTCAAAAGAAGTGCACTATATAGGAAATAGGGTGCCAGCTTTGGGACGCAATGGTAGCTCAGCTAGCAGACCTGCAGCTGGAGATGAGCCTGGGAGGAAGGCTGGGAGGTGGTTGGCATCGATGCCAGTCTCTTTCAGCTCACTGTGAAAGCAAGCGCCTCTGGTTTTGTGCCCGCTGTGTGTGTGGGTTGATGTGTGCCTGTGCGTGCGTGCGTGTGTGTGTGTGTGTGCGCACGTCAGTCTTTGCGTGTGTGCATGTGTGTCTATTAGCTCTGTGTGTATCTGTGCAAGTCACTCACATTGTCCAGCAATAAGCACCTGGACCCACTCACAAACCTCATAAAACGAAATGCATACTTAATGTATCTAACTCACTGGATGGAATGCATTTTGTATAGCAGCTTTGATCCACAGCTGGGTCTCCAGTCTCTCTGCGCGCTGTGCAAGGTGGCGGGAGGGAGGGAGGGGGAGGGAGGGAGGGGGGAGGGAGGGAGGGAGGGAGGAAACTAGCCTGGTATGGTATTAAGTCTTCTCTCCTAGCCTGGTCCCAGATCTGTTTGTGCTGTCTTGCCAACTCCTGTGCTCGTTGTCACACCAATTGCTTAACAATAGAGCCAGGTCACTTCCAAAATTAAACGTCCGTCCAGGTAAGCAGGACGTCAGGAGATTACTTCCACACTGGCCACTAGGGGCAACGGTGAGCGCTGTTACCATCCAGTGGGTTTGTGAACGAGGGATGGGTAGAAGGTGTTCAATCTCAGTGCACTTGTTTTTTGATTGTCTTGTTTTAATCCCAAACCTTAATCCTAAACTCAGAATTCATGCCTAAACTTAACTTTTGAAATTTGACATTTATGGACAAAGTCTGATTCTGCCTGAGACTGTGAGAACTTGTTGGACAATGAGCATAAGAGTTGGCAAGACAGTACAAATAGATCTGGAACCAGACTAGGAGGAAACTGGAGATCCATTCAGGCTCTAAGGTGTGGATAGAAGATGGAACCCCCTGGGGGTGCAAAGGGCTCGGCGGCTATTTTGTGCCGAAACAGATCCACACGTTGAGCCAGTTTCTGGGTGGTGTCCAGGTTTGTCAAGGGCTGAGAGGCGACTGCAGGCCACAGCAGCTCTACGGCACTGCAGTTGTAGGCATCGGATGATTAACATAGCATCAACCTCATCATTAATTCATTTATTGGCAGAGAGCTTGTTAGATCTCTTTTTTTCATTTTGTCTCTGGGAAAAATGAAACAGTTGGATGTTATGAAGGCTACAGGAGTATCACCAAGTTATATAAAATATGCAGGAAAACTTGAAACGATGAAAACGTTACAATAACTCATTTGTCATTCAATACAGTCCTTGATTAAGATTAAACGATGTAACATTTCACAAGCTTTTGTCTTCTATCACTATAGGTGACCACTTATCCAAAGTGACAGAACGAGGACATGGATAATATGCATCTCGCTGGGTTTTCTCTGCGTCGTCGAGAACGGAGGGCAGACTCGGGTTGTCACACCCTGATCTGTTTCACCTGTCTTTGTGATTGTCTCCACCCCCCCTCCAGGTGTCGCCCATCTTCCCCATTATCACCCGGTGTATTTATACCTGTGTTCTCTGTTTGTCTGTTGGCAGTTCGTTTTGTTTCGTCAAGCCTACCAGCGTTTTTCCCCTTGCTCCTGTTTTTTTCAAGTTCCTGTTTTCAAGTTTTCCTAGTTTTGACCATTCTGTCTGCCCTGACCCTGAGCCTGCCTGCCATTCTGTACCTTGTCACACCACCCTGGATTATTGACCTCTGCCTGCCCTGACCCCGAGACTGCCTGCCATTCTGTACCTTTTGGACTCTGATCTGGATTACTGACCTCTGCCTGCCCTTGACCTGTCGTTTGCCTGCCCCTTTTGTTACTTCGACACTGTCTGCATCTGGGTCTTCTCCTGAAACGTGGGACGGGTAAGATGAAGGGAGGAGGGGTGTGTCTCTGTGGTAAAAACAGCCATGTTCTGAAATGTTAAGGATGTCTAGAGTTTTTGCTGGCCTGAGAATACCTCATGATAAAGCTACAGACCATATTATTTACAGAGAGAGTTGATCTATATTTCTCGTAGCTGTCTATTTATCACCACAAACTGATGCTGTCAGTAAGACCGCACTCAACGAGCTGTATATGGCCATAAGCAAACAAGAAAATGCACATCCAGAGGTGACGTTTCTCGTGGCCGGTGATTTTAATGCAGGGAAACTGAAATCTGTTTTACTTTATTTTTACCAGCATGTCAGCTGTGCAACTAGAGGCGACAAAACTCTAGATAACTTTTACTCCACACACAGAAACACATAAGGCTCTCCCTCCCCTCCATTTTGGCAAATCAGACCATAAATTTATCCTCCTGCTTCCTGCTTAAAATCAAAAACTCTAAAAGGAAGTACCAGTGACACACTCAATACGGAATTGGTCCGATGAAGCAGATGCTAAGCTACAGGACTGTTTTGCTAGAACAGACTGGAATATCAAAGATGTTTATAACTAACCCAAGATAGACCACAGCCTGTCGTTTCCAATGGGAACAAATGAGTCATAGTGGGCAGAGCAAGCAAGGAGGGGGCCAGAGCCAAGCATGAGCTAGCGAGATCCTATTGACGTGATCTAGCATGTATTCACATATTTCCATTAGGGAACGCCTAATCTGTAAAATGTGCATGTGCAATAACTCAATTCGACCTTTACACTCCTAAACAACTCAATTTTTGGAAACTTTGGCAAAGGGTCAAGTCTACAAAACTTAGTCCACTCTGTTCGTAAAATATTCTAGTTTTGGGAACAGAAAATGGTATAGAGATCAAATGTTTCACCAATGAGAACTTTTGCAGAATGTCGGCCAAAATCCATCTTGTTCCATCTTCTCCCATCTTCTCCCACTGGGCTTCCTTTCATTACCATATTTGGCAGTGAGTGAAAATGCCAAGCGGATGCTTCACATTTATACATCCGGTGAAATATCTGTTTCATTGTTCTATCTGTGGGAATATGTTCCAGGATTCATCCAATGGCATTGAGGAGTTTACCACATCAGTCACCGGCTTCATTAATAAGTGCATCGACGACGACGTCCCCACAGTGGCCGTACGTACATATCCCAACCAGAAGCCATGGATTACAGGCAACATCCACACTGAGCTAAAGGCTAGAGCTGCCGCTTTTTTAAAGGAGCAGGAAACTAATCCAGATGCTTATAAGAAATCCCGCTATGCCCTCCGACGAACCATCAAACAGGCAAAGCATTAATACAGGACTAAGGTCGAATCCTACTATGCTGGCTCGGATGTGTCACGGTTCCCTAAGACAGAACCCAGAAGCAGACCAGGACAAGGAGAGTTGAACGAAGGTGAGTGTTTATTACAGATTCAAAAGGTGCAGAATAATCCAGGAGACGGAGCGGGTGGCGGAGATGAGTAGGTGGAGGTGAAGTGGCAGATGAACTGATGGCACGGCAGGGGTTGGGTGAAGGTTCCGGGAGAATACTGTAGACAGAACAAACGGAGGTAAGTACAAGGCAGGTCAACAAGGTGCAAAAAACAACAAAACTAACGCTAGTACTCTGAGGCTGCTACGCGGGCAAAACATACTGTTTATGGCTAACGATCCGGCAGGAACTGGATGTTAGGCCAGAGCCTAAGAAGGGTGATGATCAGGACCAGGTGCGCAGATTGCTGATGGGATGCAGGTGCGGAAATCAAGAGAGCTCCCCGGAGCGTTCCCGAACCCTCGGGAAACTGGAGATCACGGACAGAAAAACTAGTCACCAGACAGGACCCGACTCAGACTGCCGGGATCGTTACAGTACCCCCTCCGACGAACGCCACCGGGCGGACTCCCGGAGCGCCAGGATGGAGGCGGTAGAAGTCACTGATGAGGTCAGCATCTAGGACCTGTCGCCGCGAATCCAACTCCTCTCTTCAGGACCATACCCCTCCCAGTCCACGAGATACTGGAAACCCCGGCCCCGCCGTCTGGAATCCATGATGCGACGCACCGTGTAGGCAGGACCACCTCCGATCATCCGAGGAGGAGGAGGAGGAGGCGGAGGAGGCAACAGAGGACTGAGGAAGACAGGCTTGAGGCAGGAGACATGAAAGGTGGGATGGACTCTGAGCGTCCTCGGTAGTTTGAGTCGAACTGCCACTGGATTGATCACCTTCTCCACCACAAACGGACCAATGAACCTCGGTAACAACTTCCTAGACTCAGTCCGTAACGGAAGATCCCGTGTGGCCAACCAAACCCCTATCTCCGATGGTATAGGTGGGAGCGGGGATCCGGCGACGATTCGCCTGGAGCTGATACCGGTCCGAAACTCTAAGGAGTGCCTTTCTGGCCCGATGCCAGGTCCGGTGGCAACGCGAATATGGGCCTGAACAGAAGGCACTGAGAGCTCCTTCTCCTGAGAAGGGAACAGGGGAGGTTGGTAGCCATACAGGCACTGGAAGGGAGACATCCCAGTGGCAGATGTAGGGAGAGTATTGTGGGCATACTCAACCCAAGGCAACTGAGAGACCCAGGAGGTGGGGTTGGAAGAGACCAGACAGCGTAGCGTGGATTCCATCTTCTGGTTGGCTCTCTCCGCCTGACCATTGGATTGGGGGTGAAAACCAGATGTGAGACTGACTGTAGCTCCAATGGCCAAACAGAAGGACTTCCAGACAGCAGAGGTAAACTGAGGGCCACGGTCGGAAACGATATCACTGGGCAAACCGTGGACCCTGAAAACCTCCCTAACCAGGATCTCGGACGTCTCCGAGGCAGAGGGAAGCTTGGCAATTGGCACAAAGTGGGCGAACTTGCTGAATCTGTCCACGATAGTCAGAACGACCGTGTTCCCCTCAGAAGCGGGCAACCCAGTGACGAAGTCCAGGGCCAGATGCGACCATGGTCGCGGGGAATAGGAAGGGGGTGAAGTAGTCCAGAGCTGGGCCGATTGGTACTCTTATTCTGCGCACACACTGGACAGGCCGCAACAAAACCCCGAGTATCCTCGGCCATGGCAGGCCACCAAAAACGTCTGCGAAGAAACGCCATTGTCCGAGCCACGCCAGGGTGACAAGCCATCTTGCTGGCGTGGGACCATTTGAGGACAGCAGGACGAACCGACTCAGGCACAAACAACCGACCGGGTGGACCGTTACCGGGACCGGGCTGAGTCCGAAGGGCCGCCAGCACCTCCTCCTCAATCTTCCACATAACTGCTCCCACGACGCAGTTCCGGGGGAGAATTGTCTCGGTCTTGGACCCCCTCTCCTCCGTCTTGGAGAACATCCGGGACAAGGCGTCCGCCTTGCCGTTCTTAGATCCAGGTCGGAACGTCAGGGAAAACTTGAATCGTCCGAAAAACAACGCCCACCTGGCCTGACGGGAGTTGAGACGTTTAGCCGATTGCACGTAAGCAAGATTCTTGTGGTCAGTCCAGACAATAAACGGTTGCTCCGCCCCCTCCAACCAGTGGCGCCACTCCTCCAAGGCAAGTTTCACCGCGAGAAGCTCCCGGTTACCCACATCGTAATTCCTCTCCGCAGGCGAAAGGCGACGAGAGTAGTAGGCGCAGGGATGGAGTTTACTGTCCGTGGAGCATCGCTGCGACAGGATGGCGCCAACTCCCACATCAGACGCGTCCCACTTCAACGACGAACTGACGGGCCGTGTCCGGTTGAGAGAGAATCGGTGCGTTGGTGAATCGCCTCTTCAAATCCAGAAACGCTCGATCCGCCTCCGGATTCCACTTGAAGGTCCTGATACTGGAAGTCAAGGCAGTTAACGGAGCGGCCACACGGCTGTAATCCCGGATGAATCTGCGGTAGAAATTCGCGAACCCCAAAAATCTCTGGAGCTGCAATCTCGTACCGGGCTGGGCCCATTCCAGAACCGCTCTAACCTTCTCCTGGTCCATCCTAATCTCTCCCCTGGAGATGATGTACCCGAGAAAGGATGTCGTGTGGGCGTGAAACTCGCACTTCTCGGCCTTCACGAACAGGCGATTCTCCAACAATCGCTGCAGAACCTGCCGGACATGCTGGACGTGGTCGGAAGGTTCCTTCGAGAAGATCAGAATGTCATCCAGGTAAACAAACACAAAGAGACCGATCATATCTCTCAGGACGTCGTTCACCATACTCTGGAATACCGCTGGAGCATTGGTCAGTCCAAACGGCATCACCTGATACTCAAGTGACCCATCGGTGTATTGAAACCCGTCAACCACTCGTCCCCCTCTCTGATCCGAACCATGTGATACGACATTGCGTAGGTCTAGCTTGGTGAACACCGTAGCACCCTGTAAGGAGTCGAAGGCAGAACTCATCAAGCGCAGGGGATACTTGTTCTTGACCGTGATGTCATTCAACCCCCCGATAATCAATACACGGTCGAAGAGAGCCATCCTTCTTACCCACAAAGAAGAATCCTGCCCCCAGGGGTGATGACGAGGGACGAACGAGACCAGCAGCTAGGGACTCCTTGATGTAGGTCTCCAACGCCTCACGTTCAGGTCGGGAGATACTGTATAACCTTCCCTTGGGGTAGACAGCTCCAGGGAACAGGTTGATGGCACAATCATATGGTCGGTGGGGAGGGAGTGACAGAGCCTTCTGCTTACTGAAAACTTCCCCCAAATCGTGATATGTCTCGGGAACCAGGGACAAATCTGGGGGTTTAGCCTCAATCACCTGACTGGGAACCGAATGGGGGCAGGCAGTCTTGAGACAGTTAGCATGACAATCAAGGCTCCAACTCGTTACCTTGCCCGTCACCCAATCGAACGTGGGATTGTGTTCCTTCAGCCAGGGGTATCCAAGGACCAGAGGAACATGGGAAGACGGCAGAATGAAGAATGAAATCATCTCAGAATGATTCCCCGACAACCGCATCTTAACCGGTTCAGTCCTCATCGTGATACGTGCCAGACTACTGCCGTTCAGAGTGGTCGCTTCAATGGCTTCCGGCAATTGCTCCTTGGAAAGCCCCAGCTGTTCCACCAACTCGGCATCAAGAAAGCTTCCATCGGCACCTGAATCGATAAAAGCGTTAATCGCTAAGCTCTGATTCCTGTTCACAAGGGTAGCCGGGAAACGGGGTCTGACAGAGGTACTGAGAGGTTGAAACTGGCTCGCTAAAAGTCCTCCCAACTTTAGCGAGCCGGGCAGTTTGACGACCGCCGGGAACAAGTGGAGATGTAATGTCCCGAGCTACCACAGTAGAGGCAGCAGTTGGTCTTACGTCTATGTTGACGCTCCTCCTTGGTTAACCCGTGCCGCCCCACTTGCATGGGTTCAGAATCGGAGAGAGGACCTCTCCACTAATCCTTTGTGGTGGAGAATGATCGACGTGATCTGGTCCACCACCCGACCCGACTGGGAACTGAGAAGCTGATCGATTGGACGGACCCCATTGCTTCTCCCTCCTTCGCTCTCGGACTCGATTATCCACCCGAATAGACAAGGCTACCAAGCTGTCCAGGTCACTAGGCTCGGATAGGAGATCAACTCATCCTTGAGCTGCTCCGACAGACCCTGGTAAAAGGCCGCTTGCAGAGACTCCTCGTTCCACCCACTCTCCACAGCCAACGTCTTGAACTCGATCACGAAGTCGGCCACGCTGCGAAGTTCCTTGGTGAAGCGAAAACAGGCGCCTAGCTGCGTCCCTCCCTCGGACGGAATGGTCGAAGAGCTTCCTCATCTCGGCCGTGAACCCCTGGTATGAAGCCATGCAGGGGTCTTGTCGTTCCCAAACGGCTGAAGCCCACTCCAGCGCTCGACCACGCAGCAACGCAATCACAAAGGCTATCCTAGCCTTGTCTGTGGCATAAGAGTAGGGCTGTAGATCGAACACTAATCCACACTGCATAAGGAAGGAACGGCATCTTCCCAGCTCCCCCTCATATCTATCCGGCGTCGGAACCTCGGGCTCACGGAAGGACACCGCTCCAGACGCGGCAGGCGAGATGGGTGAAACCGGCAGTGGATCCTCCACCGGAAACTCGCGCTGGTTCTGGACCTCCGTCAGACCGGTAGAAAGGTTCCGAACTGCCAACGCGATCTCCTGTAGCTCCGTGCTATGATGGCCCAACATCTTCTCCTGATGGGTAATGGCATGGCGAACAGAGTCCAGGTCCGCTGGGTTCATTAATGGCCGGATCGTTCTGTCACGGTTCCCTAAGACAGAACCCAGAAGCAGACCAGGACAAGGAGAGTTGAACGAAGGTGAGTGTTTATTACAGATTCAAAAGGTGCAGAATAATCCAGGAGACGGAGCGGGTGGCGGAGATGAGTAGGTGGAGGTGAAGTGGCAGATGAACTGATGGCACGGCAGGGGTTGGGTGAAGGTTCCGGGAGAATACTGTAGACAGAACAAACGGAGGTAAGTACAAGGCAGGTCAACAAGGTGCAAAAAACAACAAAACTAACGCTAGTACTCTGAGGCTGATACGCGGGCAAAACATACTGTTTATGGCTAACGATCCGGCAGGAACTGGATGTTAGGCCAGAGCCTAAGAAGGGTGATGATCAGGACCAGGTGCGCAGATTGCTGATGGGATGCAGGTGCGGAAATCAAGAGAGCTCCCCGGAGCGTTCCCCGAACCCTCGGGAAACTGGAGATCACGGACAGAAAAACTAGTCACCAGACAGGACCCGACTCAGACTGCCGGGATCGTTACAGGATGATTGGCCGGATGTGGCAGGGCTTGCAAACTATCACGGGTTTCAAAGGGAAACCCAGCCGTGAGCTGCCCAGCGACGAGAGCCTACCAGATTACCTAAATGCTTTCAATGCTCGCTTCGAGTTAAGCAGCACTGAACCATGCATGAGAGCACCAGCTGTTCGGGACGACTGTGTGATCTCGCTCTCCGTAGCCGATGTGAGTAAGACCTTTAAACAGGTTAACATTCGCAAGGACGTGGGGCCAGACAGAATAACAGGACGCTCTTCACTGACATTTTCAACCTATTCCTGACTCGGTCTGTAATACCAACTTGTTTCAAGCAGACCACCATAGTCACTGTGCCCAAGAACGCCAAGGTAACCTGCCTAAATGACCGTAGCACTCAGATATATAGCCATGAAATGCTTTGAAAGGCTGGTCATGGCTCACATCAACACCATCATCCCAGACACCCTGGACCCACTACAATTTGCATACTGCCCCAACAGATCCACAGATGACCCAATCACTATTGCGCTTCACACTGACCTCACCCACCTGGACAAAAGGAATACCTATGTAAGAATGCTGTTCATTGACTACAGCTCACCATAGTCCCCTCCAAACTCATCACCAAGCTCAGAACCCTGGGGCTGAACACCTCCCTCTGCAACTGGATCCTTGACTTCCTAATGGGCTACCCCCAGGCGGCGAGGGCAGGCAACACACATCTGCCATGCTGACCATCAACACGGGGGCCCCTCAGGGTTGTGTGGTTAATCCTGTACTCCCTGATCACCCACGACTGCATGGCCGGGCACAACTCCAACACCATCATCAAGTTTGTGTCATCAAGTTTGCTGACGACACAACGGTGGTAGGACTGATCCCAGATGAGGATGAGGCAGCCTATAGGGAGGAGGTCAGAGACCTGGCAGTGTGGTGCCAGGACAACAACCTCTCACTCAACGTCAGCAAGATAAAGGAGCTGATCGTTGACTACATCCACATCGATGGGGCTGTAGTGGAGCGGGATGAGAGCTTCAAGTTCCTTGGTGTCCACATCACTAAGGAATTAACATGGTCCACACAAACCCACACTGTTGTGAAGACACGACAGGAAGCTGAAAATATTTGATATGGGTCCTCAGATCCTCAAAAAGGTCTACAGCTGCACCATTGAGAGCATCTTGACTGGCTGCATCACCGCCTGGAATGGCAACTGTAAGGCACCCGACCGGAAGGCACTACAGAGTGTGGTGAGCACTGCCCAGTACATCACTGATGCCGACCTCCTGTTTCCTGCCATTCCAGGACCTCTATACCAGGCGGGGTCAGAGTACTGCCCAAAAAAAGGTCAAAGGCTCCAGCCACCCAAGCCATAGACTGTTCTCTCTGCTACCACACGGAAAGCGGTACCAGTGCACTAAGTCTGGAACCAACAGGACCCTGAACAGCTTCTACCCCCAAGCCATAAGACTGTTAAACAATACCGCTAAATAGCTAATCAAATGGCTACCTGGACTATCTGCATGGACCCTTTTTTGCACTAACTCCCAGACACTAACTCTGTGCACACACACTGGACTCTACCCACACACTCCCACATACTGACATTGACACCCCAACACAGTACACACGCCCACACACGCATTACACGCGCACACATGCATACTGACGCCACACACACTCACTCACACGCACACATTTTCACACTCTCCACATACGCTGCTGATACCGTCTATTATCTATCCTGTTGCCTAGTCACTTTACCCCTACCTATATGTACATATCACAGGAGGCTGCTGGGGGCAGAATGGCTCATAATAATGGCTGGAACGGAATGAATGGAATGGCATCAAACACCTGGAAACCATGGAAACCATGTATTTGATACCATTCCACTAATCCCACTCCAGCCAATACAACGAGCCCGTTCTCCCCAATTAAGGTGCCACCAACCTCCTGTTGTACATATTTACCTCAATGACCTCGTATCCTGGTACTCCCTGTACATAGCCATGTTATTTATATTCATTATTGTTATTTGTTATTCACTGTTTTCTTTATCACTGTTAATATTTTACATTTGTATCTATTTCTATTTTGATGTTTTTTTTAAATATTTTTTATCTTTAAATCTGCATTGTTGGAAAAGGACCCGTAATTAAGCATTTCACTGTTAGTCTACACCTGTAGTTTACGAAGCATGTGACAAATAACATTTTAATTTGATATGATCCTTCCCACAAATCGATATGTCTGTTTGTTCTAAACTGTCAAACCTCCCAGATTTCCCCAAAGCCTTGATGGAGGAGGGAGGGGATCAGTTCTGTTCCTCCCTGAAGCAGAGTCCTCACACCGGGGGGTTTGTTCCCTCTTTAGCCTAAAATGACATACCCAATACTTTGTTATTGACCAAATACTTATTTTCCACCATAATTTGCAAATAAATTCATAAAAAATCCCACAAATGTGATCTTCTGGAATTTATTTTCTCATTTTGTCTGTCATAGTTGACGTGTACCTATGATGAAAATTACAGGCCTCTCTCATCTTTTTAAGTGGGAGAACTTGCACAATTGGTGGCTGACTAAATACTTTTTTTCCCCACTGTAAGTTGAAACGTCAAGACTGGGCCAAGAAATATCTGAAGACAGATTTTTCAAAGGTTTTATGGACTGATGAGATGAGAGGGACTCTTGACGGACCAGATGGATGGGCCCGTGGCTGGATCAGTAACGGGCACGGAGCTCCACTTCGACTCAGACGCCAGCAAGGTGGAGGTGAGGTGCTGGTATTATTAAAGATGAACTAGTTGGACCTTTTCGGGTTGAACTCAACTCCCAAACCTACTGCCAGTTTTTAGAAGACACTTTCTTCAAGCAGTGGTACAGGAAAAAGTCTGCGTCTTTCAAGAAGACCATGATTTTTATGCAGGACAATGCTCCATCGCATGCATCGAAGTACTCCACTGCGTGGCTAGCCAGTAAAGGCCTTAAAGATGAAAGAATAATGACATGGCCCCCCTTCCTCACCTGACCTAAACCCTATTGAGAACTTGTGGTCCCTTCTTAAACGGTGGATTTTCCGGTGAAGGAAAACAGTACCCCTCTCTGACCAGTGTCTGGGAGGCTGTGGTTGCTGCTGCACAAAAAGTTGATCGTCAACAGATCAAGAAACTGACAGACTCCATGGATGGAAGGCTTATGACTGATTTTTTTTTTTTTTTATGTCAGAAATGTTTATTTTTAAAATTTTGAGTTGTTTGTTTATTATTCTCACTTTTAACAGATGAAAATAAACAAGTGAGATGGGTAACTTTTCGTTTTTCATTTAGTTGCATAATAATTCTGCACACTAATAGTTGCCCAATAATTGTGCACACATAGATATTCACCAAAGAAAGCCAAAACCTCACTTTTACTTTTCTTAAATATTCAGGTTTGAGGATTATTAACATTTTGGATTGACCGAGAGCACTGTAGTTGTTCAATAATAAAATTAATCCTCAAACATACAACCTGCCTAATAATTGTGCACACAGTGTAAATTGGACACTGCATTTAGGTGAACAAGAATGTAAGCTTTCTGCCAAGACATGTCTATGTCCCGGAAAGTTGGCTGTTGTTTACAACACCATTCTAGTCACATATCCCATATTGAGCAGCAGCCGTCCCGTATAAGGGACACCGATCCCGTAGAGATTTTAAGGAGAACATGATAATCAAGTCTAGAAGACATGAAATAAATACGTAAGAAATATGCACTTCAGAAACCCTATTAACCGCTGTAACTCCACCCCGTCATCTGCCTGAGAAGGAGGGGAGGGCAGCGTTCAGCGTGCGATGATGCTGTGAGGAGTGATGGGAAGGAGAACGGAGAGCCGCCTGAACTAGATATCTAGTCTGCAAATGGCACCCCTATTCCCTATATAGTGCACTGCTATGGGCCCTGGTGTAAAGTAGTGCACTATATAGGGAATAGGGTGCCATTTGGTATTACAGCCTAAAAACCACTAGAAACAAGCTGAACTAGATATCTAGTCTGCTTACCAAATGGTAATATTATTATATATTCCCTACCTAGTGCACTACTGTGGGCCCTGGTGTAAAGTAGTGTACTGTAAAGGGAATAAGGTTCCATTTGAGATGCAGCGTTAGTCTATTATTCAGCAGATGTACATATTCACACTGCTGGACACTTTCCATCTGTGTGTGTGTGTGTGTGTGTGTGTGTGTGAGTGTGTGTGTGTGTGTGTGTGTGTGTGTGTGTGTGTGTGTGTGTGTCTATGAGTCATCCTCTTTCCTAGGGCTAATGGAGACTGTGTAGAAGTGGAAGTGGCGGTGTGTTCCGTCTCAAATTGAGGATATGTCACACATTGGAAACGGCATCTGGAAATTGGCTCCTGCTCCTCCGCTCTGCTCCTCTCTTACCCCCCCAGGTGATACAATGATCTGATCTAGTCAGAAATTGAGATTTGTAGAGGTTGGAAAATATAACCAGAAAGAGGGAGAGAGAGAGAACCAAAGAGAGAGAACCAAAGAGAGAGAACCAGAGAGAGAGAGAGAACCAGAGAGAGAGAGAGAACCAGAGAGAGAGAGAGAACCAGAGAGAGAGAGAACCAGAGAGAAAGCGAACCAGAGAGAGAGAGAAAACCAGAGAGAGAGATTGAGAGAACCAGCGAGAGAGAGAACCTGAGAGAGAGAACCAGAGAGAGAGAGAACCAGAGATAGAGAACCAGAGAGAGAGAACCAGAGAGAGAGAACCAGAGAGAGAGAACCAGAGAGAGAGAGAGCACCAGAGAGAGAACCAGAGAGAGAGAACCAGAGAGAGAGAGAGAACCAGAGAGAGAGAGAACCAGAGAAAGAGAACCAGAGAGAGAGAGCACCAGAGAGAGAACCAGAGAGAGAGAACAAGAGAGAGAGAGAGAACCAGAGAGAGAGAGAACCAGAGAAAGAGAACCAGAGAGAGAGAACCAGAGAGAGAGAGAACCAGAGAGAAAGCGAACCAGAGAGAGAGAGAGAACCAGAGAGAGAGATTGAGAGAACCAGAGAGAGAACCAGCGAGAGAGAGAACCAGAGAGAGAGAACCAGCGAGAGAGAGAACCAGAGAGAGAGAGAACCAGAGAGAGAGAGAACCAGAGATAGAGAACCAGAGAGAGAGAGCACCAGAGAGAGAACCAGAGAGAGAGAACCAGAGAGAGAGAGAGAACCAGAGAGAGAGAACCAGAGATAGAGAACCAGAGAGAGAGAGCACCAGAGAGAGAACCAGAGAGTACCTGTATTAATGGCACCTGTTTGAACTTGTTATCAGTATAAAATACACCTGTCCAAAACCTCAAACAGTCACACTCCACACTCCACTATGGCCAAGACCAAAGAGCTGTCAAAGGACACCAGAAACAAAACTGTAGACCTGCACCAGGCTGGGAAGACTGAATCTGCAATAGGTAAGCAGCTTGGTTTGTAGAAATCAACTGTGGGAGCAATTATTAGGAAATGGAAGACATACAAGACCACTGATAATCTCCCTCGATCTGGGGCTCCACGCAAGATCTCACCCCGTGGGGTCAAAATGATCACAAGAACGGTGAGCAAAAATCCCAGAACCACACGGGGGGACCTAGTGAATGACCTGCAGAGAGCTGGGACCAAAGTAACAAAGCCTACCATCAGTAACACACTACGCCGCCAGGGACTCAAATCCTGCAGTGCCAGACGTGTCCCCCTGCTTAAGCCAGTACATGTCCAGGCCCGTCTGAAGTTTTCTAGAGTGCATTTGGAAGATCCAGAAGAGGATTGGGAGAATGTCATATGGTCAGATGAAACCAAAATAGAACTTTTTGGTAAAAACTCAACTCGTTGTGTTTGGAGGACAAAGAATGCTGAGTTGCATCCAAAGAACACCATACCTACTGTGAAGCATGGGGGTGGAAACATCATGCTTTGGGGCTGTTTTTCTGCAAAGGGACCAGGACGACTGATCCGTGTAAAGGAAAGAATGAATGGGGCCATGTATCGTGGGATTTTGAGTGAAAACCTCCTTCCACCAGCAAGGGCATTGAAGATGAAACGTGGCTGGGTCTTTCAGCATGACAATGATCCCAAACACACCGCCCGGGCAACGAAGGAGTTGCTTCTTAAGAACCATTTCAAGGTCCTGGAGTGGCCTAGCCAGTCTCCAGATCTCAACCCCATAGAAAATCTTTGGAGGGAATTGAAAGTCCGTGTTGCCCAGCGACAGCCCCAAAACATCACTGCTCTAGAGGAGATCTGCATGGAGGAATGGGCCAAAATACCAGCAACAGTGTGTGAAAACCTTGTGAAGACTTACAGAAAAAGTTTGACCTGTGTCATTGCCAACAAAGGGTATATAACAAAGTATTGAGAAAGTTTTGTTATTGACCAAATACTTATTTTCCACCATAATTTGCAAATAAATTCATAAAAAATCCTACAATGTGATTTTCTGGAAAAAATAATCTCATTTTGTCTGTCATAGTTGACGTGTACCTATGATGAAAATTACAGGCCTCTCTCATCTTTTTAAGTGGGAGAACTTGCACAATTGGTGGCTGACTAAATACTTTTTTCCCCCACAGTATGCACTCATCACTTTCCGTTATTTATTTTTTAGAATATTTTATTTTTTTCATTTCACTTCACCAATTTGGACTCTTTTGTGTATGTCCATTACATGAAATCCAAATAAAAATCAATTTAAATTACAGGTTGTTATGCAACAAAATAGGAAAAACGCCAAGGGGGATGAACACTTTTGCAAGGCACTGTACTGAACATTACTTACTCAAAGCATTATATTTCTGAATATGAGGCTCTGAGCTAGGTGATACCGTTGATGTTGATAATGATAATGGATATGAGGATGATAATGGTTTTGTTATCCTCTTGGAAAAATGATTGTGTGTTTACAAGATATCACAGTCTAACTTCATTTCTTGACGTCCTTAGATAAATGTCTATTTTTGACTAATAAACGGACTTCATCTCCAGATGTATTTATGCACACAGCTCCCGCATGAGCTCCAGAAGATTCACAGAAACAACTGTTAAGTTAAAATTAAAGTTTGGGACAGGCATTAATTCCGATTGGTTAAAAGTTCAGGCATTAATTCCGATTGGTTAAGTTAAGGATTAAGGTTTGGGGTAGGGTTCATTAAGTTCAGGCATTAATTCTGATTGGTTAAGTGAAGGATTAAGGTTTGGGATAGGGTTAAAACAGAAAAGCAATTCCTCTGTTAAGTTTAGTCATTAATTAAGATTGGCCTTGCTAATTCATTGTGGATGGATGGCGCAGTGGTCTAAGCAGCTCCTTCTCTGCAGACTCAATCCCAGCTCTGGGCATTCATTCATTTTTAGTGTTTTTTTTTTTGGCCCCTAGCGGACGGTATTGACTGCCTCTCCCGCCGTCCTGGGGACCTGCAAAACGTCACATTTTGACTTGGATCTGGAGTAATCTCTCTGATTGTGTACAGGTAGCCTGGTGTCATTGTCATGCCAAACAACCATAGGAGTTGAGACGATGAGACATTACTTACAGTAACACATGATGTACGATATATGTGTAGACGGTTACGTTCAAGATAAGTAGCCTACAATCAATGTAAAAGTGTTTAAATCAAAATCAAATGTTATTTGTCACGTGCGCCGAATACGACAGGTGTTGACCTTACAGTGAAATGCTTACTTACAAAGCCCTTAACCAACAATGCAGTTTTAAGAAAGAATAAAATAAAATAAAAAACTACCCCAAAAACATTAATAATTAAATAATAAGAAATAAAAATAAACAATAATTAAAGAGCAGCAGTAAAAATAACAATAGCGAGGTTATATGTCTCCTGAGTGGCACAGTGGTCTAAGGCTGTGCCACTAGAGATCCTGGTTCGAATCCAGGCTCTGTCGCAGCCGGCCGCGACTGGGAGACCCATGGGGCGGCGCACAATTGGCCTAGCGTTGTCCAGGGTAGGGGAGGGAATGGCCGGCAGGGATGTAGCTCAGTTGATAGAGCATGGCGTTTGCAACGCCAGGGTTGTGGGTTCGTTTCCCACGGGGGACCAGTATGAAAAAAAAAAATTACAAAAAAAAATATATGTATTCACTAACTGTAAGTCGCTCTGGATAAGAGCGTCTGCTAAATGACTAAAATGTAAATGTATATACAGGGGGTACCGGTACCGAGTCAATGTGCGGGGGCACCGGTTAGTCGAGGTAACTGAGGTAATATGTACATGTAGGTAGAGTTATTAAAGTGACTATGCATAGATAATAAACAGAGTAGCAGCAGCGTAAAAGAGGGGGCGGGTGGAATGCAAATAGTCTGGGTAGCCATTTGATTAGATGTTCAGGAGTCTTATGGCTTGGGGGTAGAAGCAGTTTAGAAGCCTCTTGGACATAGACTTGGCGCTCCTGTACCGCTTGCCGTGCGGTAGCAGAGAGAACAGTCTATGACTAGGGTGGCTGGAGTCTTTGACAATGTTTAGAGCCTTCCTCTGACACCGCCTGGTATAGAGGTCCTGGATGGCAGGAGGCTTGGCCCCAGTGATGTACTGGGCCGTACGCACTACCCTCTGTAGTGCCTTGCATTCGGAGGCCGAGCAGTTGCCATACCAGGCAGTGATGCAACCAGTCAGGATGCTCTCGATGGTGCAGCTGTAGAACCTTTTGAGGATCTGAGGACCCATGCCAAATCTTTTCAGTCTCCTTAGGGGGAATAGGTTTTGTCGTGCCCTCTTCACGGCTGTCTTGGTGTGCTTGGACCATGTTAGTTTGTTGGTGATGTGGACACCAAGGAACTTGAAGCTCTCAACCTGCTCCACTACAGCCCCTTCGATGAGAATGGGGGCGTGCTTGGTCCTCTTCTTTTTCCTGTAGTCCAGAATCATCTCCTTTGTCTTGATCACGTTGAGGGAGAGGTTGTTGTCCTGGCACCACACGGCCAGGTCTCTGACCTCCTCCCTATAGGCTGTCTCATCGATGTCGGTGATCAGGCCTACCACTGTTGTGTCGTCTGCAAACTTAATGATGGTGTTGGAGTCGCGCCTGGCCATGCAGTCATGGGTGAACAGGGAGTACAGGAGGGGACTGAGCACGCACCCCTGAGGGGCCCCCCCTGTTGAGGATCAGCGTGGCGGATGTGTAGTTACCTACCCTTACCACCTGGGGGCTGTGTTGCTCTAACTAATGTACCTTTCGTTCTCTAATGATGTTAAAGTACAGATGTAGAATCCTAATGTGATCACCCTGTTGCAGGAAATGTCAAGCTTGCAGTGTATTTGAGGTTTAAATAGGCTTCTGAAGTTTGTGTAACATCCATTTACACATTTCAGACTTGATTTCCCTTACAAAAAAAGTTATCAACCCCTTCAAAATGTTGCATTTATTTTAATCCACATAATTATTCACATTTCCTGTTCCTGCAGGATACATTTTCCTTCTGTACCAAACTGGACCCAAATCAAGACCCTACATCTGTATGATACTGTCGCTCAGGGATGTAGCTCAGTTGGTAGAGCATGGCGTTTGCAACGCCAGGGTTGTGGGTTCGATTCCCACAGGGGGTATGAAAAAAAAAAAAATGTATGCACTAACTGTAAGTCGCTCTGGATAAGAGCGTCTGCTAAATGACTAAAATGTAAATGTAAATGTCACCATATCAAGGAATTAGGGCCACGGTAATGTATTTAACTAATGTATGATAATGTCACCATATCAAAGATGCCGGAGGAGCTGGGTTCCTGCAGCAGGCTGGAGGTGCTCAGTCTGGCCAACAAACAACCAGATGACTGGTCTCCTCAAATGCCTGACTGCCACGAGGAACCTCCCCAACAGCCTGGCTGTGTTTATAAATACTGTAGTTCTTAGATGCTTTAGAAGTGTTATTTGGGCCTCCCCAATAGCCTGACTGCCATGAGGAACCTCCTCAATAGCCTGACTGCCATGAGGAACCTCCTCAACAGCCTGACTGCCATGAGGAACCTCCCCAACAGCCTGACTGCCATGAGGAACCTCCCCAACAGCCTGACTGCCACGAGGAACCTCCCCAACAGCCTGACTGCCATGAGGAACCTCCCCAATAGCCTGACTGCCATGAGGAACCTCCCCAACAGCCTGACTACCATGAGGAACCTCCCCAACAGCCTGACTGCCACGAGGAACCTCCCCAACAGCCTGACTACCATGAGGAACCTCCCCAACAGCCTGACTGCCACGAGGAACCTCCCCAACAGCCTGGCTGCCATGAGGAACCTCCCCAACAGCCTGACTGCCATGAGGAACCTCCCCAACAGCCTGACTGCCACGAGGAACCTCCCCAACAGCCTGACTGCCATGAGGAACCTCCCCAACAGCCTGGCTGCCATGAGGAACCTCCCCAACAGCCTGACTGCCATGAGGAACCTCCCCAACAGCCTGGCTGCCATGAGGACCTGCCTGACTGCCAAGAGGAACCTCCCCAACAGCCTGACTGTCAAGAGGAACCTCCCCAACAGCCTGACTGCCACGAGGAACCTCCCCAACAGCCTGACTGCCATGAGGAACCTCCCCAACAGCCTGACTACCACGAGGAACCTCCCCAACAGCCTGGCTGCCACGAAGAACCTCCCCAACAGCCTGGCTGCCATGAGGAACCTCCCCAACAACCTGACTGCCACGAGGAACCTCCCCAACAGCCTGGCTGCCACGAGGAACCTCCCCAACAGCCTGGCTGCCACGAGGAACCTCCCCAAGCTCAACCTCAGCTACAACCGGATGGTCCACATCCCCACCTGGTCTACAGGTAAATGATGATCTCTCTCCCCTCTCCCACCAGTATGAAGGGTTTGGTCTTCCTCCACCTGGCCGACAGGTAACAGACTAGAGAACATAGCAGATCAGATCCAAGACCTAGTGAATCTGAAGATCCTCATTCTAGAGGGAAACTTTGCCGATAGTTCATGATATGACAGTTATTGTACTTTAACTTTTCTAGCCATTGATCCAAGGTCTATGTACATTTGTTGTTTTGTTACTGTAAAGTGTCTGTGTGTTGTTTTATTACTGTAAAGTTTAGGTGTGTTGTTTTATTACTGTAAAGTGTCTGTGTGTTGTTTTATTACTGTAAAGTTTAGGTGTGTTGTTTTATTACTGTAAAGTGTCTGTGTGTTGTTTTATTACTGTAAAGTTTAGGTGTGTTGTTTTATTACTGTAAAGTGTCTGTGTGTTGTTTTATTACTGTAAAGTTTAGGTGTGTTGTTTTATTACTGTAAAGTGTCTGTGTGTTGTTTTATTACTGTAAAGTATAGGTGTGTTGTTTTATTACTGTAAAGTGTCTGTGTGTTGTTTTATTACTGTAAAGTGTCTGTGTGTTGTTTTATTACTGTAAAGTATAGGTGTGTTGTTTTATTACTGTAAAGTGTCTGTGTGTTGTTGATGTCTGTATGTACCTGATGCAAAGCTGCAATCCTCAAACAAACTACTGGATAGATAAAGTTGTTTTGTATTGTCAATAAAGTAAATTGTTTTGTATTGTCAATAAAGTAAATTGTTTTGTATTGTGTTATGTAGGTTAGGGAAGCAGGCATGTCATCCTATGGATAATGGACTACAGATTGTGCTCAAGCCCATCCAGGAGGTGTTACAAGGAGGCCTCAATGACCTATACAACTACCTCAGACCTGCCTGAGAGAAGCAAGTGTATGAGTGTGTCTGTTTGTGTCTGTATTTAAGCTAGCCCTGACTATGGGTGGTTGGGGATCATTTAGAGAGTTCCTTGTTGCCACAGGACTTACTTACAGAACTGGCATGACCCGAATCATGTTCTCAGAACCAAATGTTATGAGACTACCTGGATCATAAGAGACTTTACTGTACAGGGGGACGTTACACATGAGAAGTGTTTTACATTTTAGCCATTTAGCAGACGCTCTTATCCAGAGCGACTTACAGGAGCAATTAGGGTTAAGTGCCTTGCTCAAGGGCACATCGACAGATTTTTCACCTAGTCGGCTCGGGGATTAGAACCTTTCGGTTACTGGCACAACGCTCTTAACCACTAAAGCTACCTGCTGCCCCCTATACTGTGTTTATAAATACTGTAGTTCTTAGATGCTTTAGAAGTGTTATTTGTCATATGGTGTTTTATTTAGTTTTTACCATCGAGGACCACTTTTGGAAACAAGTGATTTTAATATACTTAATAATACTTAATAATACTTTTAAAGATGGACTTGTTAGCGGTGAAACTGCCACAACCGTTTGCGATATTACAACAACAATTTACATTTACATTTTAGTCATTTAGCAGACGCTCTTATCCAGAGCGACTTACAGTTAGTGCATACATTATTTTTTTATCGAACCCACAACCCTGGCGTTGCAAATGCCATGCTCTACCAACTGAGCTACATCCCCTGCCGGCCATTCCCTCCCCTGAGACTGCTCTTCTCTGTGTCACAGAGGCTATCCACACTGCTAAAGCTAACTCTCTCTCCTCTGCTCTTATCCTTCAAGACCTATCCGCTGCCTTTGATACTGTGAACCATCAGATCCTCCTCTCCACCCTCTCTGAGTTGGGCATCTCCGGCGCGGCTCACTCTTGGATTGCGTCCTACCTGACCGGTCGCTCCTACCAGGTGGCGTGGCGAGAATCTGTCTCCGCACCACGTGCTCTCACCACTGGTGTCTCCAAGGGCTCAGTTCTAGGCCCTCTCCTATTCTCTCTATACACCAAGTCACTTGGCTCTGTCATATCCTCACATGGTCTCTCCTATCAGTGCTACGCAGACGACACACAATTATTTTTCTCCTTTCCCCCTTCTGTTAACCAGGTGGCGAATCGCATCTCTGCATGTCTGGCAGACATATCAGTGTGGATGTCGGATCACCACCTCAAGCTGAACCTCGGCAAGACGGAGCTGCTCTTCCTCCCGGGGAAGGACTGCCCACTCCAAGATCTCGCCATCACGGTTGACAACTCCATTGTGTCCTCCTCCCAGAGTGCAAAGAACCTTGGCGTGACCCTGGACAACACCCTGTCATTCTCCGCTAACATCAAAGCGGTGACCCGATCCTGCAGGTTCATGCTCTACAACATTCGCAGAGTACGACCCTACCTTACACAGAAAGCGGCACAGGTCCTAATCCAGGCACTTGTCATCTCCCGTCTGGATTACTGCAACTCGCTGTTGGCTGGGCTCCCTGCCTGTGCCATTAAAACCCTACAACTTATCCAGAACGCTGCAGCCCGTCTGGTGTTCAACCTTCCCAAGTTCTCTCATCATCACCCCGCTCGTCCGCACACTCCACTGGCCCACTCGCATCTACTACAAGACCATGGTTCTTGCCTACGGAGCTGTGAGGGGAACGGCACCTCCTTACCTTCAGGCTCTGATCAGACCCTACACCCAAACGAGGGCAATACGTTCATCCACCTCTGGCCTGCTAGCTCCCCTACCTCTACGGAAGCACAGTTCCCGCTCAGCCCAGTCAAAGCTATTCGCTGCTCTGGCACCCCAATGGTGGAATAAGCTCCCCCACGACGCCAGGACAGCGGAGTCACTGACCACCTTCCGGAGACACTTGAAACCCTATCTCTTTAAGGAATACCTGGAATAGTATAAAGTAATCCTTCTATCCCCCCTCCCCCACCCCCCATAAAAAAAAAGAAAAGTGGTTGTCCCACTGGCTATCATAAGTTGAATTCACCAATTTGTAAGTCGCTCTGGATAAGAGCGTCTGCTAAATGATGTAAATGTATTTGAGAGGGGTTATATTTTTCCAGCTTTTTACAGAAACAGGTGTTCAAGTGCTGATTGCCCCTTTAAGTGCCATCCTCCAGATATTGTCTCACTATTCTATTCCAGTTGGAAGAGTATGGCGCTTGCAACAAGGTGTAGATGGTTCAATTCCTGCTGGGGCCATCCATGTGAATAATGTTTTTACTATTCTAGATCAGTGTTTCCCAAACTCGTTCCTGGGTCCCCTGGGTGGACGGTTAGTGGTGCAAAGTACTTCAGTTAAAATACTTTAAAGTACTACTTAAGTAGTTTTTTGGGGGTATCTGTACTTTACTTTACTATTTATATTTTTGCCAACTTTTACTTTTACTTCACTACATTCATAAAGAAAATAATGTACTTTTTACTTTTTCCTGACACCCAAAAGTACTCGTTGCATTTTGACAGGAAAATTGTCTATTTCACGCACTTATCAAGAGAACATCCCTGGTCATAGCTACTGCCTCTGATCTGGCGGACTCACTAAACACACATGCTTTGTTTGTAAATGATGTCTGAGTGTGCCCCTGGTTATCCATAAATACAAAATATAAATACAATTGTGCCGTCTGGTTTGCTTAATGTAAGGAAATGGAAATGATTAATACTTGTACTTTTACTTTTGATACTTAAGTTGAATACCCCTGCTGTAGGGGATAGAGTAGTTTGTAACCTCGTAGGGTCAGAGTTGAACACCCCTGCTGTATGGAATACATTGTAAATATTTTTGTATGTGTTTTTACCCAAATAAATTCAATTCGATAGTATTATAGACTTAGTAATTTTAATTAAGACAGATGGATAAAGATGTTCCTACTTTGTTAAGATTGATGATCAAGATGTGTTCCTACTTTTGTTTTTAGAGAACTTTCGTTACATGACTTCCTGTCTCCTTGCTGTTCATTTCTGAGTACCACTCTCCATATTTTCAAGCATAGTGGCGGCTCCATCATGTTATGGGTATGCTTGTCATCGTTAAGGACTGGGGAGTTTTTCAGGATTTTTTTTTTTGCTACGCACAGACAAAATCCTAGAGGAAAACCTGGTTCAGACTGCGTTCCAACAGACACTAGGAGATTAATTCACCTTTCAACAGGACAATATCCTAAAACACAAGGCCAAATCTACACTGGAGTTGCTTAACAATAATACAGTGAATGTTCCTGAATGGCAGAGTTACAGTTTTTACTTACATTTACTTGAAAATCTATGGCAAGACCTGAAAATGGTTGTCTAGCAATGATCAACAACCAATTTGACAGAGCTTGAAGAAATTTGAAAAGAATAATGGAAAAATGTTGCACAATCCAGGTGTGAAAAGCTCTTAGAGACTTACCCAGAAAGATTCACAGCTGTAATCGCTGCCAAATGAGCTTCTACAAGGTATTGACTCAGGGGTGTGAATACTTATGTAAATGAGACATTTCTCTTAATGTTGAGAAGGAAGGAGGCACAAAGACGACCTCTGCTGGCTGCCTTGTATTACTACATCACACGTCACCACTTTTCAGAGATGTTCAACTCCTCTCTCTCTCTCTCTCTCCCTCCTATATCCTCTCTCTCTCTCTCCCTCTCTCCCTACTATCTCAGCTCTCTCTCTCTCTCTCTCTCCCTCTCTCTCCCTCTCTCTCTCTCTCTCTCTCTCTCTCTCTCTCTCTCTCTCTCTCTCTCTCTCTCTCTCTCTCTCTCTCTCCCTACTATCTCCTCTCTCTCTCTCTCTCTCACACTCTCTATTTATATCTCTCTCACACTCTCTCTATTTCTCTCTCTCTGTTTCTCTCTCTCACACACACACATTTCAGAGATGCTCAACTCCTCTCTCTCTCTCTCTCCCTCCTATATCCTCTCTCTCTCTCTCTCTCTCTCTCTCTCTCTCTCTCTCTCTCTCTCTCTCTCTCTCTCTCTCTCTCACACACACACATTTCTGAGATGCTCAACTCCTCTCTCTCTCTCTCTCCCTCCTATATCCTCTCTCTCTCTCCCTCTCTCC
>NW_025533571.1:432500-572500 GCF_020615455.1 Coregonus clupeaformis | reverse complement strand
TTTTTTACATAGAGCATCACTTCGTCAAGCATTATTTTTTAACAAAGATATATATTTGTTATATTTCAGGATGTTGTGTATCCCTGGAAACAATCAGAATTAATGTAAACATTACCGTTTTGAAAACATTGCTTGTCCAAAGAAATGTGGTCTCTTGGCACAACTTACCCCAGGTATTAATTAAGTTGAGCCGCAGGACAGGGTGAATTAAGCTGTCTACAAGTTTCTGTACTGAGTGAAATATTACCACTACCTTTTTAAAACCATGTCTATCTTTATTTCCCAAACACAATTAAACACAATCACAATCACTTTTTTTTTTGTCTTTCAATCATTTAAAGCACTTTTTTTTAAAAAACACTTTAGCATAGCCCAGGCCCTGATGTTTCCTCATATCCCAGTGATAATGTCTTGCATTACACCTGGGAAGAAAACACTTCAAATTGCTCAACTTGCCATTGGCCTCAGAACCTCATATTGAAGCTTATAGAGACCCCCCAACCGATGTACAAAACAATCTTAAAAGTGTCTACTTTGGTTTAGATACAAGCATCAAGAAACACGAGAAATGCATTTTACTTTGTGAAAATCAGTTTCTTGGAACTAACTTGCCATTTTCCCCATGTGATTTCTTCCTTCACAGACTCCATGAAATTATTACCTCTTCCTAAATATTTGTTTAAAATGATACATTTTTGTGTATGGTTTCCCAGAAACCCTTTGGCTCAACTTACCCCACTCTCCCCTATACTATACAAGTGTTAAAGCACGTCTGTTGGTTGGCCCGCAATTGCTCTTTGTCCTTGTGTTACTGCATCAAAAGGTCATATATAATTATATGTATGGCTACTCTGTAAAACATCCCCCTTTTGCCAATGGCTCCCAGTTAAAGTTAAACAATGCTGATATGAACATTTCTACATGGAGCCTGTATTCAAGTGTCCCAGAGTAGGACTGATGATCTAGGATCAGGTCTCCCCTGTCAATATAATCGTATTTATTATGATGTAAAAGGAAAAAACTGATCCTAGATCATCATCATGGCGGATTCGACCAATCAGGTTACTGTATGTACTGGGACCTTTTAGTGAAGAGTCCAGATCAAACAAAGCCTGGCAACCAACTTGATTGGATACCACACCAGGGATGTGATTAAGAGTATGTATGTTACAGAGGGCACAGGTGACCTGAAGCATGTGTTAAAAAGGGGAAATGGTCATCTTTGCGGGGGGCTAGCTAGCAGTTACGCCCTATGCCGTAATGTGTTCAGGTTCAAGTTTTAAATATAGTTTCAGAACTATATTTATTCACAGGTTTGTATTGTTTCTGAAGCATGTGTTACTGAGAAATGGTTATATTCTCTGTGGCTAGTTAGCAGTTACTACTTATGCCATATTATCATGACATTTGCCTGCCAACCATTTTTTTTTTCATGGATTTGTGTCCTTCCCGAGGTGAACGTATCAAACAGCGTGTTTTTCAGCAGGCCTAGTGTTTCTGAGACTATCCAAGTGTGAAAATCTAAAAATGTTAATACTTTCTAATCATCTGCATCTGTTCTCCTGTGTCAAAATTAACCTCATTGTTTCTCCCAATCAGTGAAATGACACGGCATTCATTTAATGAACATGGGCCCATGCCAAACGGTGCACTACTTTTGACCAGGACTCATATCACTGTATAAGGAATATGGTGCCATTTGGGACATAACCCAATGTGTTGTTGTTTTTTTTGGCATCTCTTTTCCCAATTACACATAATCAACCTCCCAAAAGGTTAGAAAGACAGAAAAAAACACATCTCCACCACATGACTCCACGTGGTTCCTGTTGGAAAGAGTCAAGGGGTTTAGTGAATAATTGTGTGTGTGTGTGTGTGTGTGTGTGTGTGTGTGTGTGTGTGTGTCTGTGTGTGTGTGTCTGTGTGTGTGTGTGTGTCTGTGTGTGTGTGTGTCTGTGTGTGTGTGTGTGTGTCTGTGTGTGTGTGTGTGTGTGTGTGTGTGTGTGTGTGTGTGTGTGTGTGTGTGTGTGTGTGTGTGTGTGTGTGTGTGTGTGTGTGTGTGTGTGTGTCTGTGTGTGTATCACCACATATTATGACAGCCACAGACAGAGAACCAATGTGGTGAGGCGTCTCTCTAATCATTATAGTAAATTACACAATCAGATCCCCACTGTTCTCCACATTCTGTGTGTGTGTGTGTGTGTGTGTCAGTGTGTGTGTGTGTGTGTGTGTGTGTGTGTGTGTGTGTCACATCCCCACTGTTCTCCATGTCTCTATTGTAATAAAGTCATACATTATAATTGTGTTGCATCCTGTTTTCTTTACACACAGACGGATACATTTTGTCACAGATTTGTGTTGTTTTTGAGATATCAAATAGAAGGATCTCCAAATGATTCCTTTACACACAATATATATTTGACTTCATATCATTGGTTATATATTTAGAATATAAATATTTGACTTCATATCATTGGTTATATATTTAGAATAGATATATTTGACTTCCTTTCATTGGTTATATATTTAGTATAGATATATTTGACTTCGTATCACTTCATATTCAAGCAGACCACCATAGTCCCTGTTACCAAGAACACCAAGATAACCTGCCTAAATGACTACAGACCCGTAGCACTCACGTCTGTAGCCATGAAGTGCTTTGAAAGGCTGGTCATGGCTCACATCAACACCATTATCCCAGAAACCCTAGACCCACTCCAATTTGCATACCGCCCCAACAGATCCACAGATGATGCAATCTCTATTGCACTCCACACTGCCCTTTCCCACCTGGACAAGAGGAACACCTACGTGAGAATACTATTAATTGACTACAGCTCAGCGTTCAACACCATAGTGCCCTCAAAGCTCATCACTAAGCTAAGGACCCTGGGACTAAACACCTCCCTCTGCAACTGGATCCTGGGTTTCCTGACGGGCTGCCCCCAGGTGGTAAGGGTAGGTAACAACACATCTGCCACGCTGATCCTCAACACGGGGGCCCCTCAGGGGTGCGTGCTCAGTCCCCTCCTGTACTCCCTGTTCACCCATGACTGCATGGCCAGGCACGACTCCAACACCATCATTAAGTTTGCCGACGACACAACAGTGGTAGGCCTGATCACCGACATCGATGAGACAGCCTTTAGGGAGGAGGTCAGAGACCTGGCCATGTGGTGCCAGGATAACAACCTCTCCCTCAACGTGATCAAGACAATTCTCATCGACGGGCTGTAGTGGAACAGGTTGAGAGCTTCAAGTTCCTTGGTGTCCACATCACCAACAAACTATCATGGTCCAAACACACCAAGACAGTCGTGAAGAGGGCACGACAAAGCCTATTCCCCCTCAGGAGACTGAAAAGATTTGTCATGGGTCCTCAGATCCTCAAAACATTCTACAGCTGCACCATTGAGAGCATCCTGACTGGTTGCATCACCGCCTAGTTTGGCAACTGCTCGGCCTCCGACCGCAAGGCACTACAGAGGGTAGTGCGTACGGCCCAGTACATCACTGGGGCCAAGCTTCCAGCCATCCAGGACCTCTATACCAGGCGGCGTCAGAGGAAAGTCCTAAAAACTGTCAAAGACTCCAGCCACCTTAGTCATAGACTGTTCTCTCTGCTACCGCACGGCAAGCGGTACCGGAGCGCCAAGTCTAGGTCCAAAAGGCTTCTTAACAGCTTCTAGCCCCAAGCCATAAGACTCCTGAACAGCTAATCATGGCTATCCGGACTATTTGCATTGCCCCCCCCCCCCCCACCCCACCCCACCCCCACCCCCTCTTTTACGCTGCTGCTACTCTGTTTATTATCTATGCATAGTCACTTTAACTCTACCTACATGTACATATTACCTAAATTACCTCGACTAACCGGTGCCCCCGCACATTGACTCTGTACCGGTACACCCCTGTATATAGCCTCCCTAATGTTATTTTATTTTATTGCTGCTCTTTAATTATTTGATATCTTTATTTCTTATCTATTTTTTACTTAACACTTTTTTTATTCTTTCTTAAAACTGAATTGTTGGTTAAGGGCTTGCAAGTAAACGTTTCACTGTAAGGTCTACTCAGGGGCGGTGTGTTCAATAGGGCGATATGGGCGACGCACTGCCAAACGGGAAAAGGAAGGGATTTTTTTTCTAATCAATTATATCACGGCAACAGTAGTTATCAGTGTTCTAATCTGATCTGACTGCCACTAAATGTCAAATCAGGCTAAAGTCGTGCTTCAAATGGCCCCGCCCGTTTTTGGGGCGATTTCAGTCATGTTGAAAATCGCCCAGAAGTCTGTCATAGACTCCCATGTAAAATCTATTTTTTTCAAATTTCAAAGCTTTCAATACAATCTCTATGGGTGTCTGTGGGCTTGCACTTACGCGCTTTCGTGATACGTGATGTAACCATGAACGTAACTAAGAAAATAGCGGCTAGCAGCGTCTCTGTTGCGACCTGCAGTGTGGCGTTATCTTATGTTTTTAATTTGTACACTTAGTGGCGTTATTTTATGTTTTTAATTTGTACACTTAGTTTACAAACATTCTGCCAACCATGGATTTCCAGTGGTGGGTTTTGGACTGATCTTGTTGATCGTGTACATACCCGCTACGAACGGACTAAATAATGAAAACGCTGCTGGCAGCGGAATCCAATACAGCTGGGAGACTTGGCTGGATGACAGAGTCCCGGACAGAGAAGTGGAGCCGGCCGGCTTCACCCTGGTCAGAGCGGACCGCGATCTGACAGTCACAGGGAAAATCGATCCTGGTAAGAGAGCGACTCTGTACCCCCGACATTGAACTGCTTTCTGTGTCACTGCGACCTTACTATCTGCCCCGTGAGTTCCCCCAATTAATTGTTACCGTTGTGTACTGTTGATAATCACAAGTTTACTGGAGAACTGAGACCAAGTAGAGACTTTGGACAGGGTGGATATGGTATAATAAAGGCAGTTTATTCAGAGGTAAAGATATCTGGAATCGCGTGCACGGACTCGTTCGTCAAACTCTTAGGGAGCTATCTGAAGAGAGCCCCGAAAACATTGTGTGCAGACATTTTATACAATAAATGATGTAGGTTGAATCTAGTAGTTCTGATCTTCTGATTGGTCCTGATGAGTTGGGCGAGGTCCCCTCCACTGTTGCATTGGCTCTGAGTCGGGTTCTCTGTCTTCAAATGTTCAGCCTAAAGAGAGGGGATTTTTGTGTGTGTGTGTGTGTGTGTTTAACAGTGATGATGTGTGTGTGTGTGTGTGTTATCAGTGATGATGTGTGTGTGTGTGTGTGTGTGTGTGTGTGTGTGTGTGTGTGTGTGTCCTCAGAGCAAGAACTCGTGAGTTGGAAGAACTGAGAGACCTATGGCGTGGGTGTTGTCCTTGGCCACCTGCTGACAAGGCTGACAAGATAGGACTCTTTTGTCCATTGTTATAGGATAGGAACAGCATTGATTGAACGCCCAACACAAACGCCCAACACAAAATGGGTCATGCACAAGATTTTAGTCAGACCAAGCTATAACATTATATATTTACTACGACAGTACATTCAACCAAAAGCTAATATAACAAAGGCATCAGAGATTATTTATAATCTGTCACAGAAACTGGAATCCATCTCCCCAGATCAGTCAATAAATGCTTCTGGTATTGACTTATATGCTGCCCCTGTCTTCATGTTGTTGCTGGACATATCTTTTTTAAAATGTGTGTAGGTCACCTAAATCATCAGAAAAATTGCCCCTCCTGAGAATTTTTTCAGGAGCCGCCACTGGGTCTACTACACCTGCTGTATTCGGCGCATGTGGCAAATAAAATGTGATTTGATTTGATTTATTTAGTGTAGATATATTTGACCTCATATCATTGGTTAAATATTTAGTATAGCCAATTAAATGAGGGGGTGTCAGAGAGTACATTCTTCATTTCCCTGGACACCTTTTGGCACAGCGTATGTGTGTGTGTGAGTGTGTGTGTGTGTGTGTGTGTGTGCGTGTGTGTGTGTGTGTGTGTGTGCGCATTTGAAATATTTACCTGAATTCTTTACCACCCCAATAAATGTGTCACTACCAAAACATTGTGAAAAAGTAGCATTAAAGAGAGAACTGTGCACAGTAGTGATACTTTTGATTAACCTTCTATTACAGATTCATTTGAGAAATTAACAAAATAGTAAACACGTGATTTTTAAACATGATTTTCAAAACCTTTCAATTTAATTTAAAGAAATATAATCTCTATTGTTCTCTGTAAAATGTTCAATGTTGATTGTATGAATCTGAAACTTGTTGATTGATTTAATTACTTACGCATCTAATTAATTATTTTTGTTAGATGTTGATCACTTTACATATCTTTATTTTGTTAAAATAACGGGCGTTTTGGTGTCAAGTCTAAATCATAGAGATAAATGGAGGACTCATTTTAGTATAGATGTTGCCATGGAGGCCTTCCACCATTTTAATGTAGTCCACTGGGTGGGGATTCCTATGGGTTGGGAGCGATCAGCCAATGATCAGAGAGCATTGCTATGGTTTGTAAACCAAAGACTAAGGTGTCCGGAGTGGCGCAGTGGTCTAAGGCGCTGCATCGCAGTGCTAGCTGTGCCACTAGAGATCCTGGTTCGAATCCAGGCTCTGTCGTAGCCGTCTACGACCGGGAGACCCATGGGGAGGCGCACAATTTGCCCAGGGTAGGGGAGGGAATGGCCGGCAGGGATGTAGCTCAGTTGGTAGAGCATGGCGTTTGCAACACCAGGGTTGTGGGTTCGATTCCCACGGGGGGCCAGTATAATTTTTTTTTTTTATGTAAGTCGCTCTGGATAAGAGCGTCTGCTAAATGACTAAAATGTAAGTAAATGTGAAATATAATGTAAATGTGTTATCCAGGAGCCAAGACCAAGATTTATACCAGGACATTGGTCCCAAGATCCAGACCCAGACCCAGTGAGTTGAGACCATGACAAGTTAAAAGCCCACAAGAGCAAAAATCCACTTTTTTTCTGCTGAAATATATAATAATAATAATAATAATAATAATAATAATAATAATATGATGCCCAGAGTTTACCCATGATGTTACACAAATACTTAAATGAATAAGTCATGGTTTCAGTCAAAGTATGACATATTTGGGCTTGGAGTGGGAAATCCGAAGTGGGAATGCTGTGTATTTACCCAATAAAATGACGTCCGTATACTTTTCAGACTATGTTTCTTTTCAGGGCTGAGTTTATTTGGAACCACCTATAATGTTTCACACGTCATTACTTCCTCTTTACATCTTGTTGCTATTGGCGATGCACTTCGACTGGGAGCTGTTGGGCTGAAGATGAAATGGTGAGTAAAAAAAAAAAAAAAAACCTAATCTAGCAAGCTTTGTGATTAGCTACTGACATTCACGTAGCCAATGTGCGAAGTAACCAGCCCGGCCAGCTAGTGACATTTGCTTACTTGTCAGGGGGTTGCAGCTTCATTTCTACCTAGCTAACATTAGCTGGATAACTAGTGATGTAGCTCATGTTAAAAGTGGACGAAGTGGATAGGTGAAATGTCAACACAGCTAAGACACCTCCTTGTTTCTGGAGACGTGTTATAATGAAAGGTGGCACTACCCTACAGCAGCAAGAGTAGGGCCTATGGGTCACTAACTACCAACTAGCTATACAAGTTTGGCTAACTAGCTATAGAATAGCTAACTGTGAGGCGAAGTTAATCCATATTATATAAATTCCGATATAGCTCAGTGAGTAAATCACTCCTTTACCAGTGGGAGAGAGTGGGGTAAGTTTTGCCAAAGGGGTATGTTGAGCTACCCTTGTTTCTAGGAAACCATACACAAAAGTAATAATTTTACCAAATATTTAGGAAGATGTCATCATTTCATGGAGTCTGTGAAGGAGGAAACCACATGGAAAAAGTGGTAAGCAAGTCAGATCAAAAATAAGATTTTCACCAAGTCAAATGAATGTGTTGTGTTTCATGATGCAGACCATGGACAGGCTGAGCCAGCAGAGATATCTCACGTAAAGTGAGATGTGGATGACATTGTAAAAAATAATTATCCCAAAATGGGTCCATGTTTTGTTCTGTTTGTCATTCAATGCCCGTTCTGACCATGTTTACACAACCAACTACAATTCCAATCTGAGCAAACAATGCAATGGAAAATAAATTATCACAATGTATAGCGAGCCAATATATATGTTCATTACAGACTACTCTTGTGCTCAGGGTTCTATCACATATTGATAACATATTGAGTTCCCAATGTTACAATCTTTTAAAGGGTTCTGGTGTAATAAGATGGCACCACTGACATTAGAACCAAGTCTGTGTTCTAACCAGCCGCCACTTCCTCCTGTCTTGGCTATAACCCATATTACAGGATATACACATCCTGGTACAGCAACACTGGGGTTATTGTTCAGAGAATACAAGCTAACTAATAATGTTATTCTCCGTGCACACCAACAGTGTAATATCTGGATGAAGTTTGATACTAATAAAGTAAATACAAAAAAAGGAACATACAGTAGAATTACATGATCTGCATGCATTGTAAGATCTTTATTGATATGCAGTGTATTTGGTATAGAATATGAATTATGATTTGACCAAGTAGCAGCCTTGTTCTAAGGGGACCGGCTCATCACAACAATGTGCAATAAGTTCAAATCAAATCAAATGTTATTTGTCACATGCGCCGAATACAGCAGGTGTAGACCTTACTGTGAAATGCTTACTTACAAGCCCTTAACCAACAATGCAGTTCAAGAAATAGAGTTAAGAAAATACTTACTAAATAAACTAAAGTAAAAAATTAAATAAAAAGTAACACAATAAAATAACAATAACAAGGCTATATACAGGGGGTACCGGTACCGAGTCAATGTGCGGGGGTACGGGTTAGTTGAGGTAATTTGTACATGTACAGTTGAAGTCGGAAGTTTACATACACCTTAGCCAAACACATTTAAACTCAGTTTTTCACAATTCCTGACATTTAATCCCAGTTAAATTCCCTGTCTTAGGTCAGTTAGGATCACCACTTTATTTTAAGAATGTGAAATGTCAGAATAATAGTAGAGAGAATGATTTATTTCAGCTTTTATTTCTTTCATCACATTCCCAGTGGGTCAGAAGTTTACATACACTCAATTAGTATTTGGTAGCATTGCGTTTAAATTGTTTAACTTGGGTCAAACGTTTCGGGTAGCCTTCCACAAGCTTCCCACAATAAGTTGGGTGAATTTTGGCCAATTCGTCCTGACAGAGCAGGTGTAACTGAGTCATGTTTGTAGGCCTCCTTGCTCGCACACGCTTTTTCAGTTCTGCCCACACATTTTCTATAGGATTGAGGTCAGGGCTTTGTGATGGCCACTCCAATACCTTGACTTTGTTGTCCTTAAGCCATTTTGCCACAACTTTGGAAGTATGCTTAGGGTCATTGTCCATTTGGAAGACCCATTTGCGACCAAGCTTTAACTTCCTGACTGATGTCTTGAGATGTGCTTCAATATATCCACATAATTTTCCTTCCTCATGATGCCATCTATTTTGTGAAGTGCACCAGTCCCTCCTGCAGCAAAGCGCCCCCACAGCATGATGCTGCCACCCCCGTTCTTCACGGTTGGGATGGTGTTCTTCGGGTAGCAAGCATCCCCCTTATTCCTACAAACATAACGATGGTCAAACAGTTATATTTTTGTTTCATCAGACCAGAGGACATTTCTCCGAAAAGTACGATCTTTGTCCCCAATGTGCAGTTGCAAACCGTAGTCTGGCTTTTTAATGGCGGTTTTGGAGCAGTGGCTTCTTCCTTGCTGAGTGGCCTTTCAGGTTATGTTTGTACCTGTTTCCTCCAGCATCTTCACAAGGGACTGCAATTTCCATCACTTCTGTAGAATCATCCACAGGCACATTCATAGGGAATAGGGGGCCATTTGGGACGCGTACAACATGTCATCCATGACAAGGGGTCACAGTGAGTCTAAAAGTGGATAGATACTGTGTCCTTGCATAGGCCTATTAATTAAGCATAAACTGCTACTACACGGGAAATGCTACGTAGGGTATGTGTGTGCGATTATTCATACTATGCCATGTAGTCCTACATTAGGGTGAGGGTTACAATAGAGAGGCTGATCTAATTGGGACAAGGTGAACACAGAGGTTTCCGTTAGTGAATACACGGGAGGGGGAGAATGAGTGCGTTGGGAGCAATAACTGTACAGAGAATGATCTGTTTTTATATTCCGGCTGCATATCAGTATCACTGTGCGGTTAAAACACCTGACCTTTTTGTCCAGCGCCTGTTTTCCATCTACAGTGGGGAAAAAAGTATTTAGTCAGCCACCAATTGTGCAAGTTCTCCCACTTAAAAAGACGAGAGGCCTGTAATTTTCATCATAGGTACACGTCAACTATGACAGACAAAATGAGAATTTTTTTTCCAGAAAATCACATTGTAGGATTTTTTATGAATTTATTTGCAAATTATGGTGGAAAATAAGTATTTGGTCAATAACAAAAGTTTCTCAATACTTTGTTATATACCCTTTGTTGGCAATGACACAGGTCAAACGTTTTCTGTAAGTCTTCACAAGGTTTTCACACACTGTTGCTGGTATTTTGGCCCATTCCTCCATGCAGATCTCCTCTAGAGCAGTGATGTTTTGGGGCTGTCGCTGGGCAACACGGACTTTCAACTCCCTCCAAAGATTTTCTATGGGGTTGAGATCTGGAGACTGGCTAGGCCACTCCAGGACCTTGAAATGCTTTTTACGAAGCCACTCCTTCGTTGCCCAGGCGGTGTGTTTGGGATCATTGTCATGCTGAAAGACCCAGCCACGTTTCACCTTCAATGCCCTTGCTGATGGAAGGAGGTTTTCACTCAAAATCTCACGATACATGGCCCCATTCATTCTTTCCTTTACACTGATCAGTCGTCCTGGTCCCTTTGCAGAAAAACAGCCCCAAAGCATGATGTTTCCACCCCCATGCTTCACAGTAGGTATGGTGTTCTTTGGATGCAACTCAGCATTCTTTGTCCTCCAAACACGACGAGTTGAGTTTTTACCAAAAAGTTCTATTTTGGTTTCATCTGACCATATGACATTCTCCCAATCCTCTTCTGGATCATCCAAATGCACTCTAGCAAACTTCAGACGGGCCTGGACATGTACTGGCTTAAGCAGGGGGACACGTCTGGCACTGCAGGATTTGAGTCCCTGGCTGCGTAGTGTGTTACTGATGGTAGGCTTTGTTACTTTGGTCCCAGCTCTCTGCAGGTCATTCACTAGGTCCCCCCGTGTGGTTCTGGGATTTTTGCTCACCGTTCTTGTGATCATTTTGACCCCACGGGGTGAGATCTTGCATGGAGCCCCAGATCGAGGGAGATTATCAGTGGTCTTGTATGTCTTCCATTTCCTAATAATTGCTCCCACAGTTGATTTCTTCAAACCAAGCTGCTTACCTATTGCAGATTCAGTCTTCCCAGCCTGGTGGAGGTCTACAATTTTGTTTCTGGTGTCCTTTGACAGCTCTTTGGTCTTGGCCATAGTGGAGTTTGGAGTGTGACTGTTTGAGGTTGTGGACAGGTGTCTTTTATACTGATAACAAGTTCAAACAGGTGCCATTAATACAGGTAACGAGTGGAGGACAGAGGAGCCTCTTGAAGAAGAAGTTACAGGTCTGTGAGAGCCAGAAATCTTGCTTGTTTGTAGGTGACCAAATACTTATTTTCCACCATAATTTGCAAATGAATTCATTAAAAATCCTACAATGTGATTTTCTGGATTTTTTTCTCTCAATTTGTCTGTCATAGTTGACGTGTACCTATGATGAAAATTACAGGCCTCTCTCATCTTTTTAAGTGGGAGAACTTGCACAATTGGTGGCTGACTAAATACTTTTTTTCCCCACTGTACCTTGTCCTTGGCGGTGAGACCTGTTAGGCTACTTTCTCACAAACAGACAAGCAGGTAGATAACGTTAGATGCCAAACTGTAATAACACTGAAGAGAAGAAGTAGGAGGGGACTCCACCAGTTCCCGCGTTCCAGTGAATTCCTCTGCTTTTGCTTGGCGCGTGCCAGCACATTTAGTCAGTCAGTCAGAGCTCCAATATATCCTCTACCGGAGTCAGTCAGAGCTCCAATACACCCTCTACCGGAGTCAGTCAGAGCTCCAATACACCCTCTACCGGAGTCAGTCAGAGCTCCAATACACCCTCTACCGGAGTCAGTCAGAGCTTCAATACACCCTCTACCGGAGTCAGTCAGAGCTCCAATACATCCTCTACCGGAGTCAGTCAGAGCTCCAATACACCCTCTACCGGAGTCAGTCAGATCTCCAATACACCCTCTACCGGAGTCAGTCAGAGCTCCAATACACCCTCTACCGGAGTCAGTCAGAGCTCCAATACACCCTCTACCGGAGTCAGTCAGAGCTCCAATACACCCTCTACCGGAGTCAGTCAGAGCTCCAATACACCCTCTACCGGAGTCAGTCAGAGCTCCAATACACCCTCTACCGGAGTCAGTCAGAGCTCCAATACATCCTCTACCGGAGTCAGTCAGAGCTCCAATACACCCTCTACCGGAGTCAGTCAGAGCTCCAATACACCCTCTACCGGAGTCAGTCAGAGCTCCAATACATCCTCTACCGGAGTCAGTCAGAGCTCCAATACACCCTCTACCGGAGTCAGTCAGAGCTCCAATACACCCTCTACCGGAGTCAGTCAGAGCTCCAATACACCCTCTACCGGAGTCAGTCAGAGCTCCAATACACCCTCTACCGGAGTCAGTCAGAGCTCCAATACACCCTCTACCGGAGTCAGTCAGAGCTCCAATACACCCTCTACCGGAGTCAGTCAGAGCTCCAATACACCCTCTACCGGAGTCAGTCAGAGCTCCAATACACCCTCTACCGGAGTCAGTCAGAGCTCCAATACACCCTCTACCGGAGTCAGTCAGAGCTCCAATACACCCTCTACCGGAGTCAGTCAGAGCTCCAATACACCCTCTACCGGAGTCAGTCAGAGCTCCAATACACCCTCTACCGGAGTCAGTCAGAGCTCCAATACATCCTCTACCGGAGTCAGTCAGAGCTCCAATACACCCTCTACCGGAGTCAGTCAGAGCTCCAATACACCCTCTACCGGAGTCAGTCAGAGCTCCAATACACCCTCTACCGGAGTCAGTCAGAGCTCCAATACACCCTCTACCGGAGTCAGTCAGAGCTCCAATACACCCTCTACCGGAGTCAGTCAGAGCTCCAATACACCCTCTACCGGAGTCAGTCAGAGCTCCAATACACCCTCTACCGGAGTCAGTCAGAGCTCCAATACACCCTCTACCGGAGTCAGTCAGAGCTCCAATACACCCTCTACCGGAGAGAGAGAGAGAGAGAGCGCTGACAGCAGACAGAGAGCTCTCGGAACGGAACCACCACCACTCTATCCTCGCCGCGTAAAACCAGAGTCTCGAGATTCCTCCCCGGCCGTGCCAAGTCTGTTGGAAGTCAAAGAGGAGAAACCGTTGGACACTCACCAAACCAACTGCAAGCAAGGAGGGAGAGAAGAGGAAGAATTGTTAAACTATCGTCCGTCGGTTAGATGTAAAGTAGGCTATAGGAAGGCTGAAATCTAACTTGTGACAGACAGAAGAAGATCGAGTTTCTCTCTCCAGTTAGCCCCGCTACCGGGGGTTAACACAACGGCTCCGTGTCGACATGGATAAAGTTAGACATTGGCTCTTGGCTGCTATCAGCTTGCTGTTGACGGTTCGAGGAGAAGTCTATAAAGGTAAGACATTATTTTATTCTAAACGCAACCTGTCTTTCTGCGTTTCAAATCATGTCTGGTATGCTACGTGGTTACGCTGGTGTTGTTCAGGTGCTTTGTGTTTACATCGTGTCACGCTTGACTTTCTTTCATTCTTTGAAATCGGCCTAGCTAGGTATTTTGAGTTGGACCACAACAGTTCTGGATGCATAGTGTTGAGCGGGGCTGACGGTTAACGTTACGCGCCAGCGGTAATAACTTGTAATGTGATTAACCTGAAATGATCCTGCCACTTCGAAATGTAGGGTTTCTATTTCCGTTACTTAGCCTAGTGTTGTTGTCCGGTGATTCGGTAACAAATTATGGCAACATCGTATCGTTTTAAGACTTATTTGTGAACTCCATAGGTAGAGATAGTTTGCTATGCATGCGTAAAGAGTTTCCGTGCGCTCGCTGTAGCGCCGTCGACATCCAATTCTGCTGCCCGCATTCTCAACTCAACTTCAGGTTACAAGTATCTGTTTTCGTCCAAGTCTTGTTTTTTGTATATTTTTTTTGACAATAAGTCACATGAGTTTAAAGATTAGAAAGAGATAAGAACCCGCGCAATGACGTTACCACATTCAATAACTTAATCAATACGTTGGTTTCAACATCATCTTCATACAAAACGTATATATGTTATTGATAAGTTGTTGTGAAACAGGTCAATATGAACCTGACGGTCCGTTCATTAGTGGGCAACCGACAGTAGCCTTTGAGTGCATGACCAAACGGGCGACAGAGTGTGGGTAGCCTACCCAATGCAATACACCAATATAATATGCCATTTAGCAGACGCTTTTATCCAAAGTGACTTACAGTCATGTGTGCATACATTTTTACGTATGGGTGGTCCCGGGGATCGAACCCACTACCCTGGCGTTACAAGCGCCATGCTCTACCAATTGAGCTACAGAGGACCTTATCGCGTGATAAGGGCTAATTGATTTACAGTAAAGCAGTTTTACTTCTGTTGAGTTAAAAGAAATATATATATATATAAATAGTTTTCACTGTGTAGTGAGGGTAGATAAGTTTTAATGCATCTACAACTTGCCAAATCAACTGGAGTTCGTCTGACAAAAAGTGCCTTATTGTTAGCAGGCAGCCAATGGAAAACGGACAGTCATATGCATCCCGAGAAAACAAGATCCATTTTATTCATAATTGTATCACAATGAAGGTTTTCGTTTCCCCATATGTTGAAGTACTGTTATTTCAGAAGGTCCAACAGCGTAATAATAATATGCCATATAGCAGACGCTTTTATCCAAAGGGACTTACAGTCATGCATGCATAATTTTTTTTGTGTATGGGTGGTCCCGGGGATCGAACCCACTACCGCCGTGCTTTACCAGCTGAGCTACAGAGGACCACGTTAGGTCCATGTTTTATATAGTATCATTTTATAGCCTAATGGTGTAGTATGTTGCGTAATTAATCTTGTATACAGTACTAACTTTTGCATGTGGTTAATGTAGTTGTAAACTTCCCTTAATGATTAGAGTGTAGCTTAACATTAATGTTGCCTGTTCATTATGTTAGCCGTCCATCCATGGATCACCGTAAGGCTCAGTGGAAGTTCCACTTCCCAGAACTGTCAAAGTAAATGTATACATTTATATACACAAAAGTACATCAAAAGTAAACAACAAATAATGTTTTTCAGGGTGTAGAGGACACATGTTGTGGTGGAGGTGTAGAGTAAAGCTAATAGAAGTTAATTCTAATTCTATAGGAGAACAACAGTACTCTCCCAAATCCCTATACCCCGAGGGGACTTCAAATGGTCTAATTCAGCTCCTAAAAGGGGTCATTTGAGCTGTCTGGACAATAGATTTTACTCTGTGTGTTAGTTACCAGGGCATTATGTTCATTCTGATCAATAACTTCACGCAGAGAGCCCGAGGCTGTTGTAGTAGTCTTCTAAATGTTATCCCCTTATCACGTTATAAAAAAAATGCTTTCACATTAAGGAGTAACACGGGGTTTACACAATCGCTGTTTAATGGATAACAATGTGTGTGTGTGTCTAAAGGTTTTTGGATGGAGCATGTTTTATAAGGTCAGAGATAGTACATCGGTTAAGCGGGAAAGAGAGCAGAGAAGTATGAAAAAATGTATGCGCTATACACGTCAGTCCCGTGTAGCTCAGTTGGTAGAGCGTGGCGCTTGCAACGCCAGGGTTGTGGGTTCGTTTCCCATGGGCGGCCAGTATGAAAAAAAGAAAACAAAATAAAATAAAAATATGTATGCACTCACTAACTGTAAGTCGCTCTGGATAAGAGCGTCTGCTAGATGACTAAATTGTAAGCCTGTCTGTTAGTTGTGGTGTGTGTGTGTGTGTGTGTGTGTGTGTGTGTGTGTGTGTGTGTGTGTGTGTGTGTGTGTGTGTGTGTGTGTGTGTGTGTGTGTGTGTGTGTGTGTGTGTGTGTGTGTGTGTGTGTGTGTGTGTGTGTGTGTGTGTGTGTGTGTGTGTGTGTGTGTGTGTGTGTGTGTGTGTGTGTGTGTGTGTGTGTGTGTGTGTGTGTGTGTGTGTGTGTGTGTGTGTGTGTGTGTGTGTGTGTGTGTGTGTGTGTGTGTGTGTGTGTGTGTGTGTGTGTGTGTGTGTGTGTGTGTGTGTGTGTGTGTGTGTGTGTGTGTGTGTGTGTGTGTGTGTGTGTGTGTGTGTGTGTGTGTGTGTGTGTGTGTGTGTGTGTGTGTGTGTGTGTGTGTGTGTGTGTGTGTGTGTGTGTGTGTGTGTGTGTGTGTGTGTGTGTGTGTGTGTGTGTGTGTGTGTGTGTGTGTGTGTGTGTGTGTGTGTGTGTGTGTGTGTGTGTGTGTGTGTGTGTGTGTGTGTGTGTGTGTGTGTGTGTGTGTGTGTGTGTGTGTGTGTGTGTGTGTGTGTGTGTGTGTGTGTGTGTGTGTGTGTGTGTGTGTGTGTGTGTGTGTGTGTGTGTGTGTGTGTGTGTGTGTGTGTGTGTGTGTGTGTGTGTGTGTGTGTGTGTGTGTGTGTGTGTGTGTGTGTGTGTGTGTGTGTGTGTGTGTGTGTGTGTGTGTGTGTGTGTGTGTGTGTGTGTGTGTGTGTGTGTGTGTGTGTGTGTGTGTGTGTGTGTGTGTGTGTGTGTGTGTGTGTGTGTGTGTGTGTGTGTGTGTGTGTGTGTGTGTGTGTGTGTGTGTGTGTGTGTGTGTGTGTGTGTGTGTGTGTGTGTGTGGTTCCTCTGATGCCCTGATAGGGGCAGCATGGTACACCTATTAAAATCTGTTCTATACTCAGAGCAAGAAGTTCATAACGGCTTGAGCGTGAGACAAGGTACATCATGTTATCTGGTGTGGGATGAGCAACCATGGTTTCACCTTAGTGGAAATATCATTCAGTTGTTTGTTCAGATTTTCAGTCAAGTAAGATTTACTGAGTGATACACAACAATTTATTTATATAAACATCAGAAAAGCCAAACATTTCAAGACATCCCTCATCAAATATTTCTAGAGTAATTTCAGTCCTTCTGTGTGAGGTTTATCAGTCTTGGCTTGTGGTGTAAATTGGCAGTAGGATAAAGGGAGAGACTGTGTGTGTGCTTGTGCGCAGTCATCTCTGTGTGTGCGTCTCTGTGTGATTCAGTGTGTGTGTGTCTGTTTATTAGGGGGGAGATTTATAGACGCGGTGCGGTGCGCTGCGCTCCAGGTTCCCTCTGGCACTCAGGTTGTCGATAAATGTGGTTCCTAATTGCATGAGTATGTGTAAAGATATAGAGTAGGAACTAATCAATCAGATCTCCTCCCCTCTCCCCCCTGGCTGGATCCCAATACTCTGAACCCCCTGGCTGGATCCCAATACTCTGAACCCCCTGGCTGGATCCCAATACTCTGAAGTGGTCTCCTCTCCTCTCCCCCCTGGCTGGATCCCAATACTCTGAACCCCCTGGCTGGATCCCAATACTCTGAAGTGGCCTCCTCTCCCTCCCCCCTGGCTGGATCCCAATACTCTGAAGTGGTCTCCTCTCCTCTCCCCCCTGGCTGGATCCCAATACTCTGAACCCCCTGGCTGGATCCCAATACTCTGAACCCCCTGGCTGGATCCCAATACTCTGAACCCCCTGGCTGGATCCCAATACTCTGAAGTGGTCTCCTCTCCTCTCCCCCCTGGCTCGATCCCAATACTCTGAAGTGGCCTCCTCTCCTCTCCCCTGGATGCATCCCAATACTCTGAAGTGGCCTCCTCTCCCCTCCCCCCTGGCTGGATCCCAATACTCTGAAGTGGTCTCCTCTCCTCTCCTCTCCCCTGGATGCATCCCAATACTCTGAAGTGGCCTCTTCTCCCCTCCCCCCTGGCTGCATCCCAATACTCTAAAGTGGTCTCCTCTCCTCTCCCCTGGATGCATCCCAATACTCTGAAGTGGCCTCCTCTCCCCTCCCCCCTGGCTGGATCCCAATACTCTAAAGTGGTCTCCTCTTATTATTCTCCTTATTTCTAACATGATGAACCCGTTAAAGAGCTGTTTACCTTGGTCTCTACTGGCCTCTGTTATCTCTATAAACTCTGTCTCTTTGACCAGGCACATTATATTAGACACAGCTCAGAGCTGGAGTCCTTTGTTAGGTTAACTGCCTTCTCCCTACCCATGAAACATGCCTTGTTTCCTGATAGAGGTTAGCCGTGTGTGTGTGTGTGTGGGGGGGGGGCACAGCTTATCATTGCAGAGTGACTGCGGCGGAGACTGATAGATTCCCTGATGGTCGTCGTAGCGACGCATTATGTTGACTAAAGCAACAACAACAACAACAACAACACATCATCTGTTTGTAAAGATACACAGCACCCCATTTGAAGTTTGGATATCATTTAGATGGTTTTTTACCATCCTATCCGTCTCAGAGATAATAGAGTCTTTCCCTGAAAGGTGTGTTAAAGGGTGTCAGGGAGACAGATTCCATTGTTTGAGCCAGTGGACAATGACATTAAATATGCAAGCAGCAAGTTTTAAGACGGTTTCATCAACAGTAGAAAAACACGGTGCTTGGTGATTGATGACGCTACAAAGCAGAGAGAGGAGAGGAGAGGAGAGGAGGAGGAGAGGAGAGGAGAGGAGAGAAGGAGAGGAGAGAGGAGAGGAGAGGAGAGGAGAGTGAGGAGAGGAGAGGAGAGGAGAGAAGGAGAGGAGAGGAGAGGAGCAGAGAGAGGAGAGGAGAGGAGAGGAGAGGAGAGGAGAGGAGAGGAGAGGAGAGGAGAGGAAAAGAGGGAGGAGAGGAGAGGAGAGGAGAGGAAAAGAGGGAGGAGAGGAGAGGAGAGGAGAGGAGAGACGTCTACATTTAGTTGCTTCTGTGGTTTTTCCTGCTTTCACACACACTTTGATTATGATTTATAAGGCCAGCAGGGCTGGGAATGGCCAGGGACCTCACGATACGATATTATGACGATACTTAGGTGCTGGTACGATATGTATTGTGATTCTCGTGATTCTATATGTGTCACGGTTTACTAAGCCAGAACCCAGAAGCAGACCAGGACAAGGTAAGTGGTGTCAAAGGTGAGTGTTTATTTAACTGATCCACGAGTGCTGCTGAATAATCCAGGGAACAGAGCGGGCGGCGTGGATGAGTTGTTGAGGGTGCAGTAGTTGGTCCAATGATGGCTCGGCAGCCGCCGACCATCAGGCAGAGGTTGGGTGAAGGTTCCGGACGAGTGACTGCAGGGAGAACAAAACGGAGGTAAGCATACAACAAGCAAACAAGGTGCAAAACAACAAAACTAATGCTCTAAGCTCTAAGACTGATCCGCTGATAAACATACTGTTCATGGCTAACGATCCGGCAGGGAATGGATGTTAGGCCAGAGCCTAAGAAGGGTGATGATCAGGACCAGGTGTGCAGATTGCTGATGGGATGCAGGTGCGGAAATCAAGAGAGCTCCTGCCTAGCAACGTTGCCCGGCAACCAGGCAGGGAGCGTTCCAGAACCCTCGGGAAACTGGAGATCACGAGCAGAAAAACTAGTACACAGACCGGACCCGACTCAGACTGCCGGGATCGTTACAATATGCAGGATATTGTGATTCGATACGGCAATTCTGTTTCCGAACACATTGCTCACCATATGTCTGTTGCGGAGAGACGAGAGAGAGCAGGAGAAAACTAGCTTAGATCAGTCAGGGAAATAAAAGTAGCTGAAAACATGTTGACTCACTATTTTAAAAGAAGATTTGGAGAACAAGCTATAGGATGAAAAATAGCGTAGTTTTGGTGTAGCTACAGCCGACTAGCGCCGACTAGCGCTGGCTAACCCACAAGTTCTGTCTACCTACAGTACAAATTGAGTCAAATATCGATATAATATATTTGCGATATGTAAGTGTATGGATTTGTTTCCCCATCAATAAAGGCAAGGTAGTGTGTGTGTTTGTGTGTGTGTGTGTGTGTGTGTGTGTGTGTGTGTGTTTGTGTGTGGAAAGGAAACCCATTGATTCAACTGTTCAGACACTGTGTAGGCGACACAACATTGACAATGGATCATGTGGACGGTATACAACCCAGGAGACTGTCCCTTGTTTCCTGTGGTGACCCATACCATACGCAGCTGAAAATAGTCATCTCTTTAGTCAGGGTTAAGTCAGACAGATGAGAGAAGCATGGTGGTGTGTGTCAAACATTTCATCTCTAAAGGGTTAGGTCGGTTCACATAAGCCCTATGACTGTTCTGTAACCTGTCATAGAACATCACAGTCCCTAAGTCACTCTCTTAGTTATGTAGGCCTAGGAATTGCTATGATTTATGACAGACAGGCTTCTTTAAATAAAAGACTGGTTAAATCAGTTGACATAAGCTCTATGACTGTTCTGTAACCTGTCATAGAACGTCCCGGTCCCTAAATCAATCAGTCTCTGGGTTCTAAGCAATAGTAATGAATTATGACAGACAGACGGGATGCTTCAAGGAGAGAACCTTAACGACTCTGGCAGGCTGTTTGACTCCACTATGCGGGGTTCATCACCACCATACCCCGGAGGGACACTCCACATTCAATCATTAGCTGTTGATTTGCAAGTGATTTTATTTACATTCTGAGGAGGCGGTAATAGTCTGAAGTTGAGTCCTCTGTGTCTCAGTGTGTCTCTGTGTGTGTGTGTGTGTGTGTGTGTGTGTCTCTGTGTGTGTGTGTGTGTGTGTGTGTGTGGAGATGCTGGACAAACAGAGCTAGTCTAATTATTCACAGCCCGTCTTCAAATGAAGACGATAAAAGCTAATGAATCACACACAGGGTCTGTATAATGAAGAGAGGAATAGAGAGAGAATAACAGATATAGGGTGAGAGAGAGAGAGAGAGAGAGAGAGAGAGAGAGAGAGAGAGAGAGAGAGAGAGAGAGAGAGAGAGAGAGAGAGAGAGAGAGAGAGAGAGAGAGAGAGAGAGAGAGAGAGAGAGAGAGAGAGAGAGAGAGAGAGAGAGAGAGATTAATGTCCATGTAATTTCCAGTTTGGTCTCATCATCATTTCAAAAAGAAATAAAGAAAAGAAAATCAACGCCCGGCCTGGTGGACCATGGTTACAGCAGTCTGCTAAAACAACGCCCGGCCTGGTGGACCGTGGTTACAGCAGTCTGCTAAAACAACGCCCGGCCTGGTGGACCGTGGTTACAGCAGTCTGCTAAAACAACGCCCGGCCTGGTGGACCGTGGTTACAGCAGTCTGCTAAAACAACGCCCGGCCTGGTGGACCGTGGTTACAGCAGTCTGCTAAAACATCGCCCGGCCTGGTGGACCATGGTTACAGCAGTCTGCTAAAACAACGCCCAGCCTGGTGGACCATGGTTACAGCAGTCTGCTAAAACAACGCCCGGCCTGGTGGACCGTGGTTACAGCAGTCTGCTAAAACAACGCCCGGCCTGGTGGACCGTGGTTACAGCAGTCTGCTAAAACAACGCCCGGCCTGGTGGACCGTGGTTACAGCAGTCTGCTAAAACAACGCCCGGCCTGGTGGACCGTGGTTACAGCAGTCTGCTAAAACAACGCCCGGCCTGGTGGACCGTGGTTACAGCAGTCTGCTAAAACAACGCCCGGCCTGGTGGACCGTGGTTACAGCAGTCTGCTAAAACAACGCCCGGCCTGGTGGACCGTGGTTACAGCAGTCTGCTAAAACAACGCCCGGCCTGGTGGACCGTGGTTACAGCAGTCTGCTAAAACAACGCCCGGCCTGGTGGACCGTGGTTACAGCAGTCTGCTAAAACAACGCCCGGCCTGGTGGACCGTGGTTACAGCAGTCTGCTAAAACAACGCCCGGCCTGGTGGACCGTGGTTACAGCAGTCTGCTAAAACAACGCCCGGCCTGGTGGACCGTGGTTACAGCAGTCTGCTAAAACAACGCCCGGCCTGGTGGACCGTGGTTACAGCAGTCTGCTAAAACAACGCCCGGCCTGGTGGACCATGGTTACAGCAGTCTGCTAAAACAACGCCCGGCCTGGTGGACCATGGTTACAGCAGTCTGCTAAAACAACGCCCGTCCTGGTGCACCATGGTTACAGCAGTCTGCTAAACAACGACCGGCCTGGTGGACCATGGTTACAGCAGTCTGCTAAAACAACGCCCGGCCTGGAACTCTAAACTTCACTAATTAATGCTCCAAGTGTCTCTACATTATTATTAATGACGAACAAGAGAAGGATTGGAGGGAGGAGGAAGAGTAGAGGGCCTTACCACGAGTCAGACGTGGTTCTCAGACACATGTTTCACATGACTCAGACATGTGTGGTTTCCCAACATTTCACGTGAGCTTTTGTAACTGCTGGGATCAGAACCAGGCTCTATCCGGGTGACGCCACGACCGACTCTCGTCTGCCACACTGTCGCATGTGCTTTTTTTCTAATTTTAACGTCAAGTAGGGCTGTCAAACGATTCAAAAATGTAATCGAGTTTATTGCAGGATTTGCTGTGATCAATCACGATTAATCGCAAATTAATAATTTGCTCAAATTGAGCTGTAATTTAAGATTTTTTTATGCAAAAAAACATTACAAGAATATTGCCGTTTTTTATTTTGCCCAAAGTAACGGTAAAAATCAGGTAAATTGATACACACTTTTCTTTAACTTCAGCCAACTTGTTTTGACATTGTTGTTTTTAGTTTATAGATTATTATTATTATTAGTAGTAGTATTTTGGATGTTGTCAGTGTATTTTCAACGCTTTCAGACAATGCGATTAAAAAAACGATTGTGCGCTAAAGAAGAGAGGAGTGCAACAGTAACACTGAATGGATGGCTCAGAAATAATTATTTTTAACACGCTTTAATAATTATACTCAGGTAGACTAAGTTACCTTTTTACAGAAAGGCTTTACAGAATTTGCAATTCCATATGTGGACACGTTGCTACTGCAACATGCTACCTTTTCACATGTGAGGAGAATAACACTATTTCACCACCACATGTGAACTTGAATTCCACATGTGAAAGTTCGATTTTCACATGTGAATGTTTCTTCCATGTGAAACTGCAAATTCGATTTTCACATGTGAATGTTTCATTACATGTGTAGCTGCAAATTAGATTTTCACATATACATTTAAAATCAAATCACATTTTATTTGTCACATGCGCCGAATACAACAGGTGTAGACCTTACCATGAAATGCTTACTTACAAGCCCTTAACCAACAATGCAGTTCAAGAAATAGAGTTAAGAAAATATTTACTAAATAAACTAAAGTGTGTGGGGTGGGGGGCGGTGTAAATGTAAATGGTCCGGGTCGCCATTTTATTAATTGTTCAGCAGTCTTATGGCTTGGGGGTAGAAGCTTTTTGGACCTAGACCTGGCGCTCTGGTACCGCTTTGCCGTGCGGTAGCAGAGAGAACAGTCTATGACTTGGGTGACTGGAGTCTTTGACAATTTTTTGGGCCTTCCTCTGACGCCGCCTGGTATATACAGTTGAAGTCGGAAGTTTACATACACCGTAGCCAAATACATTTAAAAATTCCTGACATTTAATCCTAGTTAAATTCCCTGTCTTAGGTCAGTTAGGATCACCACTTTATTTTAAGAATGTGAAATGTCAGAAAAATAGTAGAGAGAATTATTTATTTCAACTTTTATTTCTTTCATCACATTCCCAGTGGGTCAGAAGTTTACATACACTCAATTAGTATTTGGTAGCATTGCCTTTAAATTGTTTAACTTGGGTCAAACGTTTTGGGTAGCCTTCCACAAGCTTCCCACAATAAGTTGGGTGAATTTTGGCCCATTCCTCCTGACAGAGCCACACATTTTCTATAGGATTGAGGTCAGGGCTTTGTGATGGCCACTCCAATACCTTGACTTTGTTGTCCTTAAGCCAACTTTGGAAGTATGCTTGGGGTCATTGTCCACTTGGAAGACCCATTTGCGACCAAGCTTTAACTTCCTGACTGATGTCTTGAGATGTTGCTTCAATATATCCACATAATTTTCCTTCCTCATGATGCCATCTATTTTGTGAAGTGCACCAGTCCCTCCTGCAGCAAAGCATCCCCACAGCATGATGCTGCCACCACCGTGCTTCACAGTTGGGATTGTGTTCTTCGGCTTGCAAGCAACCCCCCTTTTCCTCCAAACATAACGATGCTCATTATTGCCAAACAGTTCTATTTTTGTTTCATCAGACCAGAGGACATTTCTCCAAAAAGTACGATCTTTGTCCCATGTGCAGTTGCAAACCGTAGTCTGGCTTTTTTATGGTGGTTTTGGAGCATTGGGTTCTTCCTTGCTGAGCGGCCTTTCAGGTTATGTCGATATAGGACTCGGTTTACTGTGGATATAGATACTTTTGTACCTGTTTCCTCCAGCATCTTCACAAGGTCCTTTGCTGTTGTTCTGGGATTGATTTGCACTTTTCGCAACAAAGTACGTTAATCTCTAGGAGACAGAACGCGTCTCCTTCCTGAGCGGTATGACGGTTGCGTGGTCCCATGGTGTTTATACTTGCGTACTATTGTTTGTACAGATGAACGTGGTACCTTCAGGCATTTGGAAATTTCTCCCAAGGATGAACCAGACTTGTGGAGGTCTACAATTTTTTTTGAGGTCTTGGCTGATTTCTTTTGATTTTCCCATGATGTCAAGCAAAGAGGCACTGAGTTTGAAGGTAGGGCTTGAAATACATCCACAGGTACACCTCCAATTGACTCAAATTTTCTGGAATTTTCCAAGCTGTTTAAAGGCACAGTCAACTTAGTGTATGTAAACTTCTGACCCACTGGAATTGTGATACAGTGAATTATAAGTGAAATTATCTGTCTGTAAACAATTGTTGTAAAAATTACTTGTGTCATGCACAAAGTAGATGTCCTAACCGACTTGCCAAAACTATAGATTGTTAACAAGACATTTGTGGAGTGGTTGAAAAATGAGTTTTAATGACTCCAACCTAAGTGTATGTAAACTTCCAACTTCAGCTGTAGGTCCTGGATGGCAGGAAGCTTGGTTCCAGTGATGTACTGGGCCATACGCACTACCCTCTGTAGCGCCTTACAGTCAGATGCCGAGCAGTTACCATACCAGGCGGTGATGCAACTGGTCAGGATGCTCTCGATGGTGTAGCTGTTCTTTGAGGATCTGGGGACCCATGGCAAAAAAAATTCAGTCTCCTGAGGGGGAAAAGGTGTTATCGTGCCCTCTTCACGACTGTCTTGGTGTGTTTGGACCATGATAGTTTGTTGTTGATGTGGACACTAAGGAACTTGAATTTCTCTACCCACTCCACTACAGCCCCGTCCATGTGAATGGGGGCGTGTTCGACCCTCCTTTTCCTGTAGTCCACGATCTGCTCCTTTGTCTTGCTCACGTTGAGGGAGGTTGTTGTCCTGGCACCACACTGCCAGGTCTCTGACCTCCTCCCTATAGGCTGTCGGTGATCAGGCCTACCACTGTTGTGTCGTCAGCAAACTTAATGATGGTGTTGGAGTCATGCTTGGCCACACAGTCATGGGTGAACAGGGAGTACAGGACAGGACTAAGCACACACCACTGAGGGGCCCCCATGTTGAGGATCAGCGTGGCAGATGTGTTGTTGCCTACCCATACCACCTGGGGGCAGCCCGTCAGGAAGTCCAGGATCCAGTTGCAGAGGAAGGTGTTTAGTCCCAGGGTCCTTAGCTTAGTGATGAGCTTTGAGGGCACTATGGTGTTGAACGCTGAGCTGTAGTCAATGAACAGCATTCTCACATAGGTGTTCCTTTTGTCCAGGTGGGAAACTGCATACAGTGGGGAAAAAAAGTATTTAGTCAGCCACCAATTGTGCAAGTTCTCCCACTTAAAAAGATGAGAGAGGCCTGTAATTTTCATCATAGGTACACGTCAACTATGACAGCCAAATTTAGAAAACAAAATCCAGAAAATCACATTGTAGGATTTTTTTATGAATTTATTGCAAATTATGGTGGAAAATAAGTATTTGGTCACCTACAAACAAGCAATATTTCTGGCTCTCACAGACCTGTAACTTCTTCTTTAAGAGGCTCCTCTGTCCTCCACTCGTTACCTGTATTAATGGCACCTGTTTGAACTTGTTATCAGTATAAAAGACACCTGTCCACAACCTCAAACAGTCACACTCCAAACTCCACTATGGCCAAGACCAAAGAGCTGTCAAAGGACACCAGAAACAAAATTGTAGACCTGCAACAGGCTGGGAAGACTGAATCTGCAATAGGTAAGCAGCTTGGTTTGAAGAAATCAACTGTGGGAGCAATTATTAGGAAATGGAAGACATACAAGACCACTGATAATCTCCCTCGATCTGAGGCTCCACGCAAGATCTCACCCTGTGGGGTCAAAATGATCACAAGAACGGTGAGCAAAAATCCCAGAACCACACGGGGGGACCTAGAGAATGACCTGCAGAGAGCTGGGACCAAAGTAACAAAGCCTACCATCAGTAACACACTACGCCGCCAGGGACTCAAATCCTGCTGCGCCAGACGTGTCCCCCTGCTTAAGCCAGTACATGTCCAGGCCCGTCTGAAGTGTGCTAGAGTGCATTTGGATGATCCAGAAGAGGATTGGGAGAATGTCATATGGTCAGATGAAACCAAAATATAACTTTTTGGTAAAAACTCAACTCGTCGTGTTTGGAGGACAAAGAATGCTGAGTTGCATCCAAAGAACACCATACTTACTGTGAAGCATGGGGGTGGAAACATCATGCTTTGGGGCTGTTTTTCTGCAAAGGGACCAGGACGACTGATCCATGTAAAGGAAAGAATGAATGGGGCCATGTATCGTGAATTTTTAAGTGAAAACCTCCTTCCATCAGCAAGGGCATTGAAGATGAAACGTGGCTGGGTCTTTCAGCATGACAATGATCCCAAACACACCGCCCGGGCAACGAAGGAGTGGCTTCGTAAGAAGCATTTCAAGGTCCTGGAGTGGCCTAGCCAGTCTCCAGATCTCAACCCCATAGAAAATCGTTGGAGGGAGTTGAAAGTCCGTGTTGCCCAGCGACAGCCCCAAAACATCACTGCTCTAGAGGAGATCTGCATGGAGGAATGGGCCAAAATTGGGCCAGCAACAGTGTGTGAAAACCTTGTGAAGACTTACAGAAAACGTTTGACCTGTGTCATTGCCAACAAAGGGTATATAACAAAGTATTGAGAAACTTTTGTTATTGACCAAATACTTATTTTCCACCATAATTTGCAAATAAATTCATAAAAAATCCTACAATGTGATTTTCTGGATTTTTTTCCCCTCATTTTGTCTGTCATAGTTGACGTGTACCTATGATGAAAATTACAGGCCTCTCTCATCTTTTTAAGTGGGAGAACTTGCACAATTGGTGGCTGACTAAATACTTTTTTCCCCCACTGTATATGATTTTCACGTGAAAGTTTTTAACACGTTTACCTTTACGTTGTTTAAGCAGACACTCTTATCCAGAGCGATTTACAGTAGTGAGTGCATACATGATCATACTTCCTTCGTACTGGTCCCCCATGGGAATCAAACCCACAACCCTGGCGTTGCAAGCGCCATGCTCTACCAACTGAGCTACACAGGACATGTGAAATCGCAACTGCAATTCACACGTGAGCTGAAAACCAACCACCTACTGAACTACCAACTGAAAACATGTTTTTCTTCTCACGTGAAGAGGTGGGGTTAACATGTGAACTCTAAATGTAATACATGTGAAAATATGGTTTCACGTGTGAAATTTAAGCTCAACATGTGAAAATGGCAAATTCGGCATGGGTTTTTCTTGTAAGTGGAGGGAGGAGGATGGAGGAGAGGAGGAGCGGAGAGGAGGATGGAGGAGAGGAGGATTGAGGAAAGCAGGAGCGGAGAGGAGGATGGAGGAGAGGAGGATTGAGGAAAGCAGGAGCGGAGAGGAGGATGGAGGAGAGGAGGATTGAGGAGAGGAGGATGGAGGAAAGGAGGAGCAGAGAGGAGGATGGAGGAGAGGAGGAGCAGAGAGGAGGATTGAGGGGAGGATGAGGAGCAGGTAGAAACAAAGCAAGTATCTGTCTGTCTTGACCTTACCTGACCCTAACGTCTCAGGAGCTGGCAGGTTGATTGGCTTTCTACTTTAATCACCACCTTTGGGTGATTGTGTGTGAATTGAAATTGATTTTGTCATGACACCTCTTTGATTGTGGATAAGGTTAGCGGTGTAGAACGTGATTTGACATACGAAAGTGGTTTAGAAACTGTCAAATGAATATATATTTTTTTTAATGGTTTTTTTGACCGTGTGGTCAAACTCCATTGATCTAGATCTAGACATGTTCAAACACAACGCTTGTTCTCAGAATCAAGACAATTCCTTCAAACGATAACCTTTGAGACTGTCACTAAATTACCGATTTCATTCCCACGGTGTCACTGTAAAGTTGTGCTCAAGGTCCATAGGAGAAACTTTGAGGGAAAGCTGTTCTGCCAAATACCTGTCTGCTAGGGAGATAGTGGGTTGACCCACTATCTCCTGACCAGGGCCACAGTAGAGGGACCTGTCTGCTAGGTGGGTTGACCCACTATCTCCTGACCAGGGCCACAGTAGAGGGACCTGTCTGCTAGGTGGGTTGACCCACTATATCCTGACCAGGGCCACAGTAGAGGGACCTGTCTGCTAGGTGGGTTGACCCACTATCTCCTGACCAGGGCCACAGTAGAGGGACCTGTCTGCTAGGTGGGTTGACCCACTATCTCCTGACCAGGGCCACAGTAGAGGGACCTGTCTGCTAGGTGGGTTGACCCACTATCTCCTGACCAGGGCCACAGTAGAGGGACCTGTCTGCTAGGTGGGTTGACCCACTATATCCTGACCAGGGCCACTGTACCTCCATGGGTGTCCTGCTGATGTTGATTTCACCCCGTCTCTGTGTGTTTATCTGGCTCCTGTCATTGGTAGAGCTCAGCGATATGGGCAAAATATCATATCACAATATTTGATGGTATTTGATGTTTTTTGTAAAATAAAAGTTCTACATTTGCTTTATGAGTTGTACATGAGCCCAGGGTAGCAACACATACATTGTAAGTGGTTTTAAATTAGGCTTTCTCCATTCTGATTGTTTTATACTGTTAGGCTTTATGAGAATCACCACAGACCGCCCCCTTCCTGTTAGGCTTTATGAGAATCACCACAGACCGCCCCCTTCCTGTTAGGCTTTATGAGAATCACCACAGACCGCCCCCTTCCTGTTAGGCTTTATGAGAATCACCACAGACCGCCCCCTTCCTGTTAGGCTTTATGAGAATCACTACAGACTGCCCCCCTTCCTGTTAGGCTTGATGAGAATCACCACAGACCGCCCCCCTTCCTGTTAGGCTTTATGAGAATCACCACAGACCGCCCCCCTTCCTGTTAGGCTTTATGAGAATCACCACAGACTGCCCCCTTCCTGTTAGGCTTTATGAGAATCACCACAGACCGCCCCCTTCCTGTTAGGCTTTATGAGAATCACCACAGACCGCCCCCTTCCTGTTAGGCTTTATGAGAATCACCACAGACCGCCCCCTTCCTGTTAGGCTTTATGAGAATCACCACAGACTGCCCCCTTCCTGTTAGGCTTTATGAGAATCACCACAGGCTGCCCCCTTCCTGTTAGGCTTCATGAGAATCACCACAGACCGCCCCCTTCCTTTTTTATGATAATCACCACAGACCGCCCCCTTCCTGTTTGACATTATGATAATCACCACAGACCGCCCCCTTCCTGTTAGGCTTTATGAGAATCACCACAGGCTGCCCCCTTCCTGTTAGGCTTTATGATAATCACCACAGACTGCCCCCTTCCTGTTTTATGATAATCACCACAGGCTGCCCCCTTCCTGTTAGGCTTCATGAGAATCACCACAGACCGCCCCCTTCCTTTTTTATGATAATCACCACAGACCGCCCCCTTCCTGTTAGACATTATGATAATCACCACAGACCGCCCCCTTCCTGTTAGGCTTTATGAGAATCACCACAGGCTGCCCCCTTCCTGTTAGGCTTTATGATAATCACCACAGACTACCCCCTTCCTGTTTTATGATAATCACCACAGGCTGCGGTGTTTGTGGTGTGTGTCTTTACAATGCTCCATTACTGTCACTATGGATCTGTCCCCATCACATTAGCTAGCGTCACAATGGATTTGTCCCCATCACATTAGCTAGTGTCACTATGGATCTGTCCCCATCACATTAGCTAGCGTCACTATGGATCTGTCCCCATCACGTTAGCTAGCGTCACTATGGATCTGACCCCATCACATTAGTTAGCGTCACTATGGATTTGTCCCCATCACATTAGCTAGCGTCACTATGGATCTGTCCCCATCACATTAGCTAGCGTCACTATGGATTTTTCCCCATCACGTTAGCTAGCGTCACTATGGATCTGTCCCCATCACGTTAGCTAGCGTCACTATGGATCTGTCCCCATCACATTAGCTAGCGTCACTATGGGTCTGTCCCCATCACGTTAGCTAGCGTCATTATGGATCTGTCCCCATCACATTAGCTAGCGTCACAATGGATTTGTCCCCATCACATTAGCTAGCGTCACTATGGATCTGTCCCCATCACATTAGCTAGCGTCACTATGGATCTGTCCCCATCACGTTAGCTAGCGTCATTATGGATCTGTCCCCATCACATTAGCTAGCGTCACTATGGGTCTGTCCCCATCACGTTAGCTAGCGTCATTATGGATCTGTACCCATCACATTAGCTAGCGTCACTATGGGTTACAGGACTCCATTACAGGACTCTGGCCTCCTCAGACTGTTGTTCTATAAACAGGACTCTGGCCTCCTCAGACTGTTGTTCTGTAAACAGGACTCTGGCCTCCTCAGACTGTTGTTCTATAAACAGGACTCTGGCCTCCTCAGACTGTTGTTCTGTAAACAGACCTCTGGCCTCCTCAGACTGTTGTTCTATAAACAGGAATCTGGCCTCCTCAGACTGTTGTTCTATAAACAGACCTCTGGCCTCCTCAGACTGTTGTTCTGTAAACAGACCTCTGGCCTCCTCAGACTGTTGTTCTATAAACAGGAATCTGGCCTCCTCAGACTGTTGTTCTATAAACAGACCTCTGGCCTCCTCAGACTGTTGTTCTGTAAACAGACCTCTGGCCTCCTCAGACTGTTGTTCTATAAACAGGACTCTGGCCTCAGACTGTTGTTCTGTAAACAGACCTCTGGCCTCCTCAGACTGTTGTTCTGTAAACAGATCTCTGGCCTCCTCAGACTGTTGTTCTATAAACAGGACTCTGGCCTCCTCAGACTGTTGTTCTGTAAACAGACCTCTGGCCTTCTCAGACTGTTGTTCTATAAACAGGACTCTGGCCTCCTCAGACTGTTGTTCTATAAACAGGAATCTGGCCTCCTCAGACTGTTGTTCTATAAACAGGACTCTGGCCTCCTCAGACTGTTGTTCTGTAAACAGGACTCTGGCCTCCTCAGACTGTTGTTCTGTAAACAGGACTCTGGCCTCCTCAGACTGTTGTTCTATAAACAGGACTCTGGCCTCCTCAGACTGTTGTTCTATAAACAGGACTCTGGCCTCCTCAGACTGTTGTTCTATAAACAGGACTCTGGCCTCCTCAGACTGTTGTTCTGTAAACAGACCTCTGGCCTCCTCAGACTGTTGTTCTATAAACAGGAATCTGGCCTCCTCAGACTGTTGTTCTATAAACAGGACTCTGGCCTCCTCAGACTGTTGTTCTGTAAACAGACCTCTGGCCTCCTCAGACTGTTGTTCTATAAACAGGATTCTGGCCTCCTCAGACTGTTGTTCTATAAACAGGACTCTGGCCTCCTCAGACTGTTGTTCTGTAAACAGACCTCTGGCCTCCTCAGACTGTTGTTCTGTAAACAGGACTCTGGCCTCCTCAGACTGTTGTTCTGTAAACAGGCTCTGGCCTCAGACTATTGTTCTATAAACAGACCTCTGGCCTCCTCAGACTGTTGTTCTATAAACAGGATTCTGGCCTCCTCAGGCTCAGGCTGCTTACGGTATGTGTGTGTGTTCTTGGTGCGTGTGTGTGTGTGTGTGTGTATGTGTGTGTTTGGTTCTCTCAGATGGCCTCTTTTGTTCACCCCTAAGCCCCAAAACCACAGCGTGACTGATTCCTAAAGTGGGGTGGTGTTTGTGTGTTAATAACATTACTGTACGCTCTCTGCGTTGTGCAGGGTAGTCACATTGGAGCTGTTGGATAGCCGAAGGAACCCATTCCTTTAGAAGGGGGGGTGGTGTTTGTGTGTGTTAGCATGCGCGCGTTCATGTGTGTGTGTGCGTCAATGTGTTTGTGCGTGTTTGCGTGAATGTGCGTATGCGTGTGTGTGTGTTTAGGTGCAGGATAAATGAAGATCTGTCTCTCTCTTGCTCGCTCTCTGTCTCGCTCTCTCTCTTCCCCTGTCTCTCTCTCGCTCGCTCTCTGTCTCGCTCTCTCTCTTCTCCTGTCTCTCTCTCGCTCGCTCTCTGTCTCGCTCTCTCTCTTCCCCTGTCTCTTTCTCGCTCTCTCTCTGTCTCACTCTCTCTGTAGCGTTGTGAGAAGCAGGCCGATACGGTATCTCCTCAATGACCCCTTTAATGCAGCTTTTTGGACGACTGACCAAATTCCCATAGAAATGTGAGTTATAGATCTATCATTCTTGTTGAAAGCAAGAAGCGGTCGATATTTTCTACGTGTGATATTTCAAACAGTGGAAAATACAATATATTTCACAGTGGTTTAGATGGTACAATGATGCTCTACACTATATTTGCTTATTTTGTCACAAACTGTAAGTCGCTCTGGATAAGAGCGTCTGCTAAATGACTAAAATGTAAATGTAATGTTAAATACCCAACTAAATCAGTTCCCCTCTATGTTAAATACCCCACTTAATCAGTTCCCGTCTATGTTAAATACCCCACTAAATCAGTTCCCCTCTATGTTAAAATACCCAACTAAATCAGTTCCCCTCTATGTTAAATACCCCACTACATCTGTGTCTGTCGTGGCCTCTCTAAAACACATCTAACCAAACATCCCCAGGCCTCTTTAAAACACAACATCTAACCAAACATCCCCAGGCCTCTCTAAAACAACATCTAACCAAACATCCCCATGCCTCTCTAAAACACAACATCTAACCAAACATCCCCAGGCCTCTCTAAAACACAACATCTAACCAAACATCCCCAGGCCTCTCTAAAACACAACATCTAACCAAACATCCCCAGGCCTCTCTAAAACACAACATCTAACCAAACATCCCCATGTCTCTCTAAAACACAACATCTAACCAAACATCCCCAGGCCTCTCTAAAACACAACATCTAACCAAACATCCCCATGTCTCTCTCTCACTCTCTCTCTGTCTCGCTCTCTCTCTTCCCCTGTCTCTCTCTCACTCTCTCTCTGTCTCGCTCTCTCTCTTCCCCTGTCTCTCTCTCTCTCTCTCTGTCTCACTCTCTCTCTTCCCCTGTCTCTCTCTCTCTCGCTCTCTGTCTCGCTCTCTCTCTTCCCCTGTCTCTCTCTCTCTCTCTCTGTCTCACTCTCTCTCTTCCCCTGTCTCTCTCTTGCTCGCTCTCTGTCTCGCTCTCTCTCTTCCCCTGCCTCTCTCTCGCTCGCTCTCTGTCTCGCTCTCTCTCTTCCCCTGTCTCTTTCTCGCTCTCTCTCTGTCTCACTCTCTCTGTAGCGTTGTGAGAAGCAGGCCGATACGGTATCTCCTCAATGACCCCTTTAATGCAGCTTTTTGGACGACCCGACCAAATTCCCATAGAAATGTGAGTTATAGATCTATCATTCTTGTTGAAAGCAAGAAGCGGTCGATATTTTCTACGTGTGATATTTCAAACAGTGGAAAATACAATATATTTCACAGTGGTTTAGATGGTACAATGATGCTCTACACTATATTTGCTTATTTTGTCACAAACTGTAAGTCGCTCTGGATAAGAGCGTCTGCTAAATGACTAAAATGTAAATGTAATGTTAAATACCCAACTAAATCAGTTCCCCTCTATGTTAAATACCCCACTAAATCAGTTCCCCTCTATGTTAAATACCCCACTACATCTGTGTCTGTCGTGGCCTCTCTAAAACAACATCTAACCAAACATCCCCAGGCCTCTCTAGAAAAACATCTAACCAAACATCCCCAGGCCTCTCTAAAACACAACATATAACCAAACATCCCCATGCCTAGTAATATCATTACTATCAACATGTCATCTACACTCTCTTCTGTTAATTTATTCAGCCCAGTGAGCATTATACCCACAACATGGGTTTTCAACCTGTTTCTGCTATCAACAGAATTATGATCCCCCTATCTCCTCCTCTCCCTTCACCTCCCAGCCCTCTCCGCTCCTCTCCCTTCACCTCCCAGCCCTCTCCCCTCCTCTCCCTTCACCTCCCAGCCCTCTCCCCCTCCTCTCCCTTCACCTCCCAGCCCTCTCCGCTCCTCTCCCTTCACCTCCCAGCCCTCTCCCCTCCTCTCCCTTCACCTCCCAGCCCTCTCCCCTCCTCTCCCTTCACCTCCCAGCCCTCTCCGCTCCTCTCCCTTCACCTCCCAGCCCTCTCCCCTCCTCTCCCTTCACCTCCCAGCCCTCTCCCCTCCTCTCCCTTCACCTCCCAGCCCTCTCCCCTCCTCTCCCTTCAACTCCCAGCCCTCTCCGCTCCTCTCCCCTCCTCTCCCTTCACCTCCCAGCCCTCTCCGCTCCTCTCCCTTCACCTCCCAGCCCTCTCCGCTCCTCTCTGCTCCTCTCCCTTCACCTCCCAGCCCTCTCCCCTCCTCTCCCTTCACCTCCCAGCCCTCTCCGCTCCTCTCCCTTCACCTCCCAGCCCTCTCCCCTCCTCTCCCTTCACCTCCCAGCCCTCTCCCCTCCTCTCCCTTCACCTCCCAGCCCTCTCCCCTCCTCTCCCTTCAACTCCCAGCCCTCTCCGCTCCTGTCCCTTCACCTCCCAGCCCTCTCCCCTCCTCTCCCTTCACCTCCCAGCCCACTCCGCTCCTCTCCCTTCACCTCCCAGCCCTCTCCGCTCCTCTCCGCTCCTCTCCCTTCACCTCCCAGCCCTCTCCCCTCCTCTCCCTTCACCTCCCAGCCCTCTCCCCTCCTCTCCCTTCACCTCCCAGCCCTCTCCCCTCCTCTCCCTTCACCTCCCAGCCCTCTCCGCTCCTCTCCCTTCACCTCCCAGCCCTCTCCGCTCCTCTCTGCTCCTCTCCCTTCACCTCCCAGCCCTCTCCCCTCCTCTCTCTTCACCTCCCAGCCCTCTCCGCTCCTCTCCCTTCACCTCCCAGCCCTCTCCGCTCCTCTCCGTTCCTCTCCCTTCACCTCCCAGCCCTCTCCGCTCCTCTCTCTTCACCTCCCAGCCCTCTCCGCTCCTCTCTCTTCACCTCCCAGCCCTCTCCGCTCCTCTCTCTTCACCTCCCAGCCCTCTCCGCTCCTCTCCGCTCCTCTCCCTTCACCTCCCAGCCCTCTCCGCTCCTGTCCCTTCACCTCCCAGCCCTCTCCGCTCCTCTCTCTTCACCTCCCAGCCCTCTCCGCTCCTCTCCGCTCCTCTCCCTTCACCTCCCAGCCCTCTCCGCTCCTGTCCCTTCACCTCCCAGCCCTCTCCGCTCCTCTCTCTTCACCTCCCAGCCCTCTCCGCTCCTCTCTGCTCCTCTCCCTTCACCTCCCAGCCCTCTCCGCTCCTCTCCCTTCACCTCCCAGCCCTCTCCGCTCCTCTCCCTTCACCTCCCAGCCCTCTCCGCTCCTCTCTGCTCCTCTCCCTTCACCTCCCAGCCCTCTCCCCTCCTCTCTCTTCACCTCCCAGCCCTCTCCGCTCCTCTCCCTTCACCTCCCAGCCCTCTCCGCTCCTCTCTGCTCCTCTCCCTTCACCTCCCAGCCCTCTCTGCCCCTCTCTCTTCACCTCCCAGCCCTCTCCCCTCCTCTCTCTTCACCTCCCAGCCCTCTCCCCTCCTCTCCGCTCCTCTCCCTTCACCTCCCAGCCCTCTCCGCTCCTCTCCCTTCACCTCCCAGCCCTCTCCGCTCCTCTCCCTTCACCTCCCAGGCCTGATGACTCCTCTGCCCTGTAATTTATTTAGTGCGTGGCAAACACTGATTAGGGGGTGGCATGTTAAGTTTCAAAAAACGTTGGCATCGTCTTTCTCTGGTTGTTGTTATGTGTTGTTCTACTCTCCTTCTTTTATAGGAGGTTTTCAGCTGTGTCTAAATACCCACCTCACACCAACGCAGATGGAGGGGGATTTTATATATATACTCAACAAAAAGATAAATGCAACATGCAACAGTTTCAAAGATTTTACTGAGTTACAGTTCATATAAGGAAATCAGTCAATTGAAATAAATTAATTAGGTCCTAATCTATGGATTTCACATGACTGGGAATACAGATACAGTGAGCACCATAATTCATTGGACAGTGACCATTTTTTTGGTTATTTTGGTTCGGTACTCTAGCACGTTGAGTTTGAAAGGATACAATGACAATGAGGGTGAAGTGCAGACTGTCAGCTTTAATTTGAGGGTATTTTCATACATATCGGATGAACCGTTTAGAAATTATAGAAGCTTTTGTACATGGTCCCCCCCATTTTCGGGCATCAAAAAACATTGGACAGTTTAACATAATGTAGAATAAAGTAATCATTGTTAATATTTGGTCGCATATCCTTTGCATGCAATGACTGCTTGAAGTCTGCGATGCATCGACCTCACCAGACGCTGGGTATCTTCCCTGGTGATGTTCTGCCAGGCCTGTACTGCAGCCATCTTCAGTTCCTGCTTGTTTCGGGGACTTATTGCCTTCAGTCTCCTCTTCAGTGTCAGGAGGTGATGTGTACGCGGCGAGTGAAGTCAGACGCAGGACACCGAGAATCAGGTTGACTACTTTACTGAGCGTTACGCACAAAACAAACGTCTCCAACACTGGAGGGAAAAACACCAAATGCGTAATCCGAAGTAGTAGCTAGGCCGAACATCAACAAGACAATGAACAATAACACACAAAGCCCAAACGTAAAACAAGGGAACTTTTATGCTAAACAATCAACACTAATATGCAACAGGTGTACTAACTAGACAACACAAGACAAACACCGAAAACATCGATCGGCAGTAGCTAGTACTCCGGGGACGACGAACGCTGAAGCCTGCCCGAGCAAGGAGGAGGAGCAGCCTCGGCAGAATCCGTGACATTCAGCATGTAAAATGCATGTTCAGTTGGATTCAGATCCGGTGATTGACTCGGCCAGTCAAGGATTTTCCACTTTTTGGCCATCAAAAACCCCATCGTTGCTCTAGCAGTATGTTTAGGGTCATTGTCTTGTTGCATGATGAAGTGCCGTCCAATGAGTTTGGAGGCATTTGGTTTTATCTGAGCAGATAAAATATTTCTGTAGACTTCAGAATTCATTGTTCTACTTCTGTCTGCAGTCACATCATCGATGAAGACAAGTGAGCCTGTTCCACTGGCAGCCATACAGGCCCAAGCCATAACACCCCCTCCACCATGTTTCACGGATGAGGTGGTATGCTTTGGATCATGGGCATTTCTGTTTTTTCTCCACACTTTCGTCTTTCCATCACTCTGGTACATGTTCATCTTTGTCTCATCTGTCCACAATACTTTTTTTCCAGAACTCTTGGGGCTCTTTTATGTGCTTTTTAGCAAACTGTAATCTCGCCTTTCTGTTCTTCAGGCTTATCAGGGGTTTGCATCTTGTAGTGTTACCCTCTGTAGTCCTGCTGGTGTAGTCTTCTACGTATGGTAGGCTTTGACACATCTACACCTGCATCCAGGAGAGTGTTTTTGATCTGTTGGGCTGTTGTCAGGGGGGGGGTTTCTTCACCATAGAGAGTATTCTCTGGTTCATCCACTACAGTGGTCTTCCTCGGTCTACCGGGTCTTTTGACATAATTGAGTTCACCGGTTGTTTTTTTGTTGTTAATGATGAACCAAACTGTTGACTTGGGCATGGCCAGGGTTTTTGCAATGTTCCTGATTGATTGATTTTCATTTCTGAGCCTTATGACGGCCAGCTTAATTTGCATCGACACTGCTGTCTTCCTCATGTTGTCACACCCCAACAACAACCTCCAAAGACAATAGCAAAGTCTAGAATCAATACTATTCATCAACAGCTCTCCTGCATTCACTAACGACACAAATGAATACACCTGCCTAACGACACACATGGGGAGACCATGTACAAAAGGTGCTGTCATTTCTAAACGGTTCATCCGATATGTATGAAAATACCCTCAAATTAAAGCTGACAGTCTGCACTTCACCCTCATTGTCATTGTATCCTTTCAAACTCAAAGTGCTAGAGTACAGAACCAAAATAACAAAAAAATGGTCACTGTCCAATGAATTATGGTGCTCACTGTATACATATGTTGGCCACAGATACCTGTAGGGGTGTGGATCAGAAAACCAGTCAGTATCTGGTGTGACCACCATTTGCCTCATGCAGCACGTCACATCTCCTTCGCATAGAGTTGATCAGGCTGTTGATTGTGGCCTGTGGAAATGTTGTCCCACTCCTCTTCAATGGCTGTGCAAAGTTGCTGGATATTGGCGGGAACTGGAAGACGCTGTCGTACATGTCGATCCAGAGCATCCCAAATATGCTCAATGGGTGACATGTCTGGTGAGTATGCAGGCCATGGAAGAACTGGGACATTTTCAGCTTCCAGGAATTGTGTACAGATCCTTGTGACATGGGGCCGAGCATCATAATGTTGAAACATGCGGTGATGGCGGCGGATTAATGACACGACAATGGGTGTCCGGATCTCGTCACGATATCTCTGTGGATTCAAATTGCCATCGATAAAATGTTGTTCCACCATGGGGCACTCTGTTCACAACGTTGACATCAGCAAGTGCTCACCCACACGACGCCATACACGTGGTCTGCGGTTGTGAGGCCAGTTGGACGTAATGCCACATTTTCTAAAACGATGTTGGAGGCAGCTTCATTAAATAGTACCCGCAAAACACCAGTCTCAACGTCAACAGTGAAGTGGAGACTCCGGGATGCTGACCTTCTAGGCAGAGTTGCAAAGAAAAAGCCATATCTCAGACTGGCCAATAAAAATAAAAGATTAAGATGGGCAGTCTGAGATATGGCTTTTTCTTTGCAACTCTGCCTAGAAGGACAGCATCCCGGAGTCGCCTTTTCACTGTTGACGTTGAGACTGGTGTTTTGCGGGTAGTATTTAATGAAGCTGCCAGTTGAGGACCTGTGAGGCTCTCAGATTGACTGTATAAGCGTGTGTAGGCATATGTACAGTGGGGAGAACAAGTATTTGATACACTGCCGATTTTGCAGGTTTTCCTACTTACAAAGCATGTAGAGGTCTGTAATTTTTATCATAGGTACACTTCAACTGTGAGAGACGGAATCTAAAACAAAAATCCAGAAAATCACATTGTATGATTTTTAAGTAATTAATTTGCATTTTATTGCTTGACATAAGTATTTGATCACCTACCAACCAGTAAGAATTCCGTCTCTCACAGACCTGTTCATTTTTCTTTAAGAAGCCCTCCTGTTCTCCACTCATTACCTGTATTAACTGCACCTGTTTGAACTCGTTACCGGTATAAAAGACACCTGTCCACACACTCAATCAAACATACTCCAACCTCTCCACAATGGCCAAGACCAGAGAGACCTGCACAAGGCTGGGATGGGCTACAGGACAATAGGCAAGCAGCTTGGTGAGAAGGCAACAACTGTTGGCACAATTATTAGAAAATGGAAGAAGTTCAAGATGACGGTCAATCACCCTCGGTCTGGGGCTCCATGCAAGATCTCACCTCGTGGGGCATCAATGATCATGAGGAAGGTGAGGAATCAGCCCAGAACTACACGGCAGGACCTGGTCAATGACCTGAAGAGAGCTGGGAGCACAGTCTCAAAGAAAACCATTAGTAACACACTACGCCGTCATGGATTAAAATCCTGCAGCGCACGCAAAGTCCCCCTGCTCAAGCCAGCGCATGTCCAGGCCCGTCTGAAGTTTGCCAATGACCATCTGGATGATCCAGAGGAGGAATGGGAGAAGGTAATGTGGTCTGATGAGACAAAAATAGAGCTTTTTGGTCTAAACTCCACTCGCCGTGTTTGGAGGAAGAAGAAGGATGAGTACAACCCCAAGAACACCATCCCAACCGTGAAGCATAGAGGTGGAAACATCATTCTTTGGGGATGCTTTTCTGCAAAGGGGACAGGACGACTGCACCGTATTGAGGGAAGGATGGATGGGGCCATGTATCGCGAGATCTTGGCCAACAACCTCCTTCCCTCAGTAAGAGCATTGAAGATGGGTCGTGGCTGGGTCTTCCAGCATGACAACGACCCGAAACAAACAGCCAGGGCAACTAAGGAGTGGGTCCGTAAGAAGCATCTCAAGGTCCTGGAGTTGCCTAGCCAGTCTCCAGACCTGAACCCAATAGAAAATCTTTGGAGGGAGCTGAAAGTCCGTATTGCCCAGCGACAGCCCCGAAACCTGAAGGATCTGGAGAAGGTCTGTATGGAGGAGTGGGCCAAGATTCCTGCTGCAGTGTGTGCAAACCTGGTCAAGACCTACAGGAAACGTATGATCTCTGTAATTGCAAACAAAGGTTTCTGTACCAATTATTAAGTTCTGCTTTTCTGATGTATCAAATACTAAAGTCATGCAATAAAATGAAAAAAATAATTACTTAAAAATCATACAATGTGATTTTCTGGATTTTTGGATTTTTGTTTTATATTCCGTCTCTCACAGTTGAAGTGTACCTATGATAAAAATTACAGACCTCTACATGCTTTGTAAGTAGGAAAACCTGAGAGAGAGAGAGAGAGAGCCGCGCACAAGCCTAAGATCACCATGCGCAATGCCAAGCGTCGGTTGGAGTGGTGTAAAGCTCGCCGCCGTTGAACTCTGAAGCAGTGGAAACGCGTTTTCTGGTGATGAATCACGCTTCACCATTTGGCAGTCCGACGGACGAATCTGGGTTTGGCGGATGCCAGGAGAACTATATCCAGAGTTCTTCCTGACCCTCTGACCCTCTGTTTGAGCGCAGTGTGTGTGTGTATGCTTTTCTACACAAGGTGCGTGTTTGTCTGCACCATGTGTGTGTTTGTCTGCACCATGTGTGTGTTTGTCTGCACCGTGTGTGTGTTTGGGCTCCAGGGCTCCTGGTGTTAGAGTAGATCTTTAGTGTGTGTGTGTGTGTGTGTGTGTGTGTGTGTGTGTGTGTGTGTGTGTGTGTGTGTGTGTGTGTGTGTGTGTGCGTGCGTGTGTGTGTACCTAACACTTTATAGTCATGCTATAGGCATGTATAGGGTCAGAGGGCCTCTACAGCCCCATAACAGTTTAACTTTCATTAATTAATTAATCAAAGCAGGTCTCTGAACAGTTCCACAGTTTAGCCTTAACTTCACACTGATGATAATTGTGACTTGTAGACCTCATGCAAAGTGCTCAATCTAAATGCAGTCCCTTACATTTCACATTTTTAGTCGTTTAGCAGACGCTCTTATCCAGAGCGACTTACAGTTAGTGTATTCATCTTAAAATAGCTTGGTTGAGACAACCACATATCAGATCAAATCAAATTTTATTTGTCACATACACATGTTCAGCAGATGTTATTGCGGGTGTAGCGAAATGCTTGTGTTTCTAGCTCCAACAGTGCAGTAGTATCTAACAATTCACAGTCATAGCAAGTACATTTTTCCTCAACAAATTAGTTATCAGCTAAGTCAGTGCTCATAGGAAAAGTGTGAGTGCAAAGAAAGTAAGGGTGTTAGTGTTTTTTTTATATTTTTTTTTAGCTGTAGTCTTACAATATTCTAAACTTTGGATATCACATGATAGCTAACACACACCTGTTAAGATGCTTCTTCCGTCAACATGATTATAAACATGACATATCTTTACATGGCTGTTGGCCACCCAAACATAATCAAGAGACACACGAGAATAGATTATTTTCCACATTACTACAAACTCAGATCAAAGAACACCACATCATTACCATAGCAGATTATGTATGAGTTCATAATTAGCTGCATCTTCTAATGAATGACAAACAACAAGGAAAAAATGGGCTTGTGACCTAATTGGCACCCTATTCCCTATGTAGTGCACTACTTTTGACCAGGGGCCCATAGCAAAAGTAGTGCACTATGTAGGGAATAGGGTGCCATTTTGGGACGCAGTCGTGACTTCTGCATCCTGATGTGGATTAGACGATGAAACGAAAGGAAGAATTAGATTTAGCACATTTTAATTTCAACAGGTTTTAGCTTTAGCCGTTAGTGTTGTCATCTTATCAGAACAACTTTCATTGCAGATTTTAATCCCTGAAGATGACATAGCTAATTTTCTCTCCTGAAACACCTGGCTGGGATGTAGGCCTATAGATGAACGTAATGTATAGATTAGGATTATCCGTGGCTGAAGAGGCTTCATAATATCAATACCCTAGAGTGTCTTAGTGTTACCATACAAGCATGTTGACTTCCATACCGATACCGTAGTAATTTCGATATTATTTCATGGTTATTTCCTATTTTTCTACTGATGTCTGTCCAATGTGGACCTGACAGAGACAATGGAATATGTTTTGTTTTGGCAATTAAATGTTTATTGGCTTTGGAATTACCATGAAAAGCTCTAATGTCATTACTTCATAATTCATTTCATGTTTTTTTATTTTTATTAATCGAAACCAAAACCGTGATTATTTTTTTTTAAATAATGGAACCGAAACCGAACTGACCTCAAAAAGCACTAATAGCTAAGCAGTACTCGGATCACAAACAAAACGAAATGAAATTGAGCAATATATCACATTACTTCTTACTAATACATTCCTTGTTTTAGAGACATTAAAAAGCATGGTCATGTTTATTTGTATTTTTTTATTACTGACTGGGGAGCTAACGTGATGCAGCCCAGACTACCAGTGTGTTAACATCTGTGCTGCGTGACTGGGGAGCTAACGTGATGCAGCCCAGACTACCAGTGTGTTAACATCTGTGCTGAATGACTGGGCAGCTAACGTGATGCATCATGGGCTGCGTGACTGGGCAGCTAACGTGAGGCAGCCCAGATTACCAGTGCAGGCTAAGTGGCAGGCATGTTCGCTCTGTGGGGGACATCAGCTACGCTGATAGACAGACCTGATCCGTGAGACACATTTGACAGAAGTACCGAAAGTAACACAAATTCTAGTACCGAACTGTTTTTCATGTTCTAGTATTGAAAGAGTACCGAAGTTTTGGTATACCGTGCAACACCAGTGTGGGACCATGTTGTGCACCCCCCAATAACGCTCAAACACCCCCCTAATAATGTCAGATAGACACCCTTGTTGGGGACCATACCACCCCTCTTCAACACCCCCCATATGTTTCCCCTCCCCCGCCACCCTCAGAACACATACACATTGCTATGGTGATTGAATTCCAGCCTAAATTGCCATGTTGGCTCTTGGAATAGATACAGTGCCTTCGGGAAGTATTCAGACCCCTTGATTTTTTCCACATTTTGTTAGGTTACAGCCTTATTCTAAAATTGATTAACTTGTTTTTATTTCTCATCAATCTACACACAATATCCATTCATGACAAAGCAAAAACAGGTTTTTAGAAATGTTTGCTAATTTATAAAAATAAAAATAAAAAATGAAATATTACATTTACATAAATATTCAGACCCTTTACTCAGTACTTTGTTGAAGCACCTTTGGCAGCGATTACAGCCTCGAGTCTTCTTGGGTATGACGCTACAAGCTTGGCACACCTGTATTTGGGGAGTTTCTCCCATTCTTCTCTGCAGATCCTCTCAAGCTCTGTCAGGTTGGATGGGGAGCGTTGCTGCGCAGCAATTTTCAGGTCTCTCCAGAGATGTTCGATCGGGTTCAAGTCCGGGCTCTGGCTGGGCCACTCAAGGACATTCAGAGACTTGTCCCGAAGCCACTCCTGCGCTGTGTTGGCTGTGTGCTTAGGGTCGTTGTCCTATTGTAAGGGGAACCTTCGCACCAGTCTGAGGTCTTGAGCGCTCTGGAGCAGGTTTTCATTAAGGATCTCTCTGTACTTTGCTCCGTTCATCTTTCCCTCTATCCTGACTAGTCTCCCAGTCTCTGCCGCTGAAAAACATCCCCACAGCATGATGCTGCCACCACCATGCTTCACTGTAGGGATGGTGCCAGGTTTCCTCCAGACGTGACGCTTGGCATTCAGGCCAAAGAGTTCAATCTTGGTTTCATCAGACCAGAGAATCTTGTTTTTCATGGTCAGAGTCTTTAGGTGCCTTTTGGCAAACTCCAAGCGGGCTGTCATTTGCCTTTTACTGAGGAGTGGCTTCCGTCTGGCCACTCTAACATGAAGGCCTGATTGGTGGAGTGCTGCAGAGATGGTTGTCCTTCTGGAAGGTTCTCCCATCTCTCCAGAGGAACTCTAGAGCTCCGTCAGAGTGACCATCGGGTTCTTGGTCACCTCCCTGACCAAGGCCCTTCTCCCCCGATTGCTCAGTTTGGCTGGGCGGCCAGCTCCAGGAAGAGTCTTGGTGGTTCCAAACTTCTTCCATTTAAGAATGATGGAGGCCACTGTGTTCTTGGGGACCTTCAATGCTGCAGAATTTTTTTGTTACCCTTCCCCAGATCTGTGCCTCGACACAATCCTGTCTCGGAGCTCTATGGACAATTCCTTCGACCTCATGGCTTGGTTTTTGCTTTGACATGCACTGTCAACTGTGGGACCTTATATAGACAGGTGTGTGCCTTTCCAAATCATGTCCATTCAATTGAATTGACCACAGGTGGACTCCAATCAAGTTGTAGAAACATCTCAAGGATAATCAATGGAAACAGGATGCACCTGAGATCTATTTCGAGTCTCATAGTAAAGGGTCTGAATACTTATGTAAATAAGGTATTTCTGTTTTTTATTTGTAACAAATTTGCAAACATTTCTAAAAACCTGTTTTTGCTTTGTCATTATAGGGTATTGTGTGTAGATTGCTGAATAAATGTTTTAATTTAATCCAGTTTAGAATAAGGCTGTAAAGTAACAAAATGTGGAAAAAGGGAAGGGGTCTGAATACTTTCAATGTATCTGCAAATAGCAGAATATGGTAGAGTAGGTTTACTGTGTATCTGGCCAAGTGTTTCCGGAGACACGTCAATGGCTAACTGTAGGGTTTGAAATAAATCATGCTAATAAGTCAGTCTATGCGTCCCAAATGGCAGCCTTTATCCCTATATAGTGCACTACTTTTGACCATAGCCCATAGGACTATGTAGGGAATAGGGTGCCATTTGTGACGCAGCCCCTGTCTCTGCTTCTCCAGCTGTCAGTCTGTGTTTAAGGCCCTGACTGTCATTACCCTGTCAGGAGGGTCAGCTACCAGGTCACATTGTATTGTCTGCTTATTGTAGCTATTATCTACTATATTATCTACAATCTGACAAATAAAAGATAAACACTTTGTCAAGCTTCCTCTGTAATTGCAGCGAGAGAGAGAGAGAGAATAGAGTAGGTAGAGAGAGAGAGAGGGAGAGTAGAGAGAGAGAGAGAGTAGAGAGAGAGTAGAGAGTGAGAGAGAGAGAGTAGAGAGAGAGAGAGAGTAGGGAGAGAGAGAGAGAGAGAGTAGGGAGCGAGAGAGAGAGTAGAGAGAGAGAGAGTAGGGAGAGAGAGAGCAGAGAGAGAGAGAGCAGAGAGAGTACAGAGAGTGGAGTAGAGAGAGAGAGAGAGAGAGAGAGAGAGAGGCAGAGAGAGAGGGAGTAGAGAGAGAGAGAGAGAGTAGGGAGAGAGAGAGCAGAGAGAGAGAGTAGAAAGAGAGAGTAGAGAGAGAGAGTAGAGAGAGATTAGAGAGAGAGAGAGAGAGAGAGAGATAGAGAGAGATGAGAGAGAGAGAGAGAGTAGGGAGAGCGAGAGCAGCGAGAGAGAGAGAGAGAGAGAGAGAGAAAGAGAGAGAGAGAGAGAGAGAGAGAGAGTAGGGAGAATAACAAAAAAACAGAGCAAACTAGTATGCTATCTGGCCCTAAACAGAGAGTACACAGTGGCAGAAGACCTGACCACTGTGACTGACCCAAACTTAAGGAAAGATTTGACTATATACAGACTCAGTGAGCATAGCCTTGCTATTGAGAAAGGCCGCCGTAGGCAGACCTGACTCTCAAGAGAAGACAGGCTTGTCACAAGAATTTTGTTATCTCAATGGTTGAAGTCAACTACTTTTTTAAATCTTTGAATAATTCCCAAAGGTTGTAAATCTCTAGTTTAAATAAATTAAACAAAGACCCAATTCTGCAATTGGCAGCCTTTATTCATTGAGAGTGCTCTGTAACAAAATGATCGTACAATCTTTTTATACACACACGTCAGAGGAAAAATCCCACCTCGCTTTAGGCGGACTGTATTTTTCCACTGTACACATCTTGTAAGCTCACACCTGTACACATCTTGTAAGCTCATGTGATTTTCCTCTGCTCTCCTGACCGTCAGGTCACACACACACACACACACACACACACACACACACACACACACACATACACACAAACACACAGACATGTTTTTATCATAGTCTACTACTGCTCGGGCAGGCTGCATTTTTTCTCTATCGCTGTTCTCACAATATTCTGCAAGCCTTTCACTCCCCTTTCCCTGTGTGTTTTTGGAAATGGTCTCCTGTTATTGGTTTCAATCGTTTTGATTTGATAGTTTTTGCTTGCCTAATTATTTTTTATTTTTTATTTTATTTATTTGACCTTTATTTAACCAGGTAAGCCAGTTGAGAACAAGTTCTCATTTACAACTGCGACCTGGCCAAGACAAAGCAAAGCAGTGCGATAAAAACAACAACACATAGTTACATATGGGGTAAACAAAACATAAAGTCAAAAAATACAACAGAAAATATATATACAGTGTGTGCGAATGTAGTAAGTTATGTAGGTAAGGCAATAAATAGGCCATAGTGCAAAATAATTACTATTTAGTATTAACACTGGAATGATAGATGTGCAAAAGGTGATGTGCAAATAGAGATACTGGGGTGCAAATGAGCAAAATAAATAACAATATGGGGATGAGGTAGTTGGGTGGGCTAATTTCAGATGGGCTGTGTACAGGTGCAGTGATCGGTAAGCTGCTCTGACAACTGATGCTTAAAGTTAGTGAGGGAGATAAGAGTCTCCAGCTTCAGAGATTCTTGCAGTTCGTTCCAGTCATTGGCAGCAGAGAACTGGAAGGAATGGCGGCCAAAGGAGGTGTTGGCTTTGGGGATGACCAGTGAGATATACCTGCTGGAGCGCAGACTACGGGTGGGTGTTGCTATGGTGACCAGTGAGCTAAGATAAGACAGGGATTTGCCTAGCAGTGATTTATAGATGACCTGGAGCCAGTGGGTTTGGCGACGAATATGTAGTGAGGGCCAGCCAACAAGAGCGTACAGGTCATAATGGTGGGTAGTATATGGGGCTTTGGTGACAAAATGGATGGCACTGTGATAGACTACATCCAATTTGCTGAGTAGAGTGTTGGAGGCTATTTTGTAAATGACATCGCCGAAGTCAAGGATCGGTAGAATAGTCAGGTTTACGAGGGCATGTTTGGCAGCATGAGTGAAGGAGGCTTTGTTGCGAAATAGGAAGCCGATTCTAGATCTAACTTTTGATTGGAGATGCTTAATGTGAGTCTGGAAGGAGAGTTTACAGTCTAACCAGACACCTAGGTATTTGTAGTTGTCCACATACTCTAGGTCAGACCCGCCGAGAGTAGTGATTCTAGTCGGGTGGGCGGGTGGGCGGGTGCAAGCAGCGTTCGGTTGAAGAGCATGCATTTAGTTTTACTAGTGTTTAAGAGCAGTTGGAGGCTACGGAAGGAGTGTTGTATGGCGTTGAAGCTCGTTTTGGAGGTTTGTTAACACAGTGTCCAATGAAGGGCCAGACGTATACAAAATGGTGTCGTCCGCATAGAGGTGGATCCGAGCGTCACCAGCATCAAGAGCGACATCATTGATATACACAGAGAATAGAGTCGGCCCGAGAATTGAACCCTGTGGCACCCCCATAGAGACGGCCAGAGGTCCAGACAACAGGCCCTCCGATTTGACACATTGAACTCTATCATTGGACACTTTATGGAACATAAAGCCTTCACTATTTCATCCTGGAATATCCAAGGGCTGAGGTCATCTGCCTTTGGCCTAAAGAGCAGGAACCTGGACTTCACCAAAGAAATCAGAAATAAAGACATTATCATCCTACACGAAACATGGTATAGAGGAGACGGACCCACTGGTTGCCCTCTAGGTTACAGAGAGCTGGTAGTCCCATCCACCAAACTACCAGGAGTAAAACAGGGAGGGGACTCAGGTGGTATGTTAATTTGGTATAGAGCAGACCTAACTCACTCTATTAAATAAATCAAAACAGGAACATGTTACATTTGGCTAGAAATTCAAACGGAAACTATCTCAACAGAGAAACATTTCCTTCTGTGTGCTACCTATATCCCCCCACTAGAATCCCCATACTTTATTGAAGACAGCTTCTCCATCCTGGAGCGGGAAATCAATCATTTCCAGGCCCAGGGACATGTACTAGTCTGTGGCGACCTAAATGCCAGAACTGGACAAGAACCTGACACCCTCAGCACACAGAGGGACAAACACCTACCTGGAGGTGAAAGCATTCCCTCCCCCATATGCACCCCTAGGCACAACTACGACAACATAACCAACAAAAACAGGTCACAACTCCTGCAGCTCTGTCGCATGCTGGGTATGTACATAGTCAGTGTTAGGCTTCGAGGGGACTCCTACGGTAGGTACACCTATAGCTCATCTCTTGGCTGTAGTACTGTAGACTACTATATCACTGCCCTCAACCCAGAGTCTCTCAGAGCGTTCACAGTCAGCCCACTGACACACCTATCAGATCACAGCAAAATCACAGTCTACTTGAACAGAGCAATACTCAGTCATGAGGCATCAAAGCCAAAGTAACTGAATAATATTAAGAAATGCTATAGATGGAAGGAAAGTAGTGTGGAAACCTACCAAAAAACAATTAGGCAACAACAAATTCAATCCCTTTTAGACAACTTCCTGGACAAAATGTTTCACTGTAATAGTGAAGGTGTAAACTTGGCAGTTGACCTCTCAGCTTCCCTATCAAATCTAGAAATTTGAAGCAGAAATCCTAAGAATATTAACAGCAATGACAAATGGTTTGATTAAGAATGCAAAAACCTAAGAAAGAAATTGAGAAAGCTATCCAAGAAAAAACATAGAGACCCAGAAAACCTGAGCCTACGCCTTCACTATGGTGAATGACTAAAACAATACAGAAATACACTACGGAAAAAGAAGGAACAGCACGTCAGAAATCAGCTCAATGTAATTGAAGAATCCATAGACTCTAACCACTTCTGGGAAGAGCTATCTATCCAAAACTGAGATGTATGGGTAAACCACTTCTCCAATATTTTTGGCCCTATAACAAAGAACAAACAGCAAAAACATATACATGATCAAATGCAAATCTTAGAATAAACTGTTAAAGACTACCAGAACCCACTGGATTCTCCAATTACATTGAATGAACTACAGGACAAAATACAAACCCTCTAACCCAAAAAGGCCTGTGGTGTTGATGGTATCCTCAATGAAATGATAAAATATAGAGACCACAAATTCCAATTGGCTATACTCTTTACCGTCATCCTTAACTCTGTCATATTCCCCAATATTTGGAACCAAGGACTGATCACCCCAATCCACAAAAGTGGAGACAAATTTGACCCCAATAACTACCGTCAGATATGCGTCAACAGCAACCTTGGGAAAATCCTCTGCATTATCATTAACAGCAGACTCGTACATTTCCTGTATGTACTGAGCAAATATCAATTTGGTTTTTTACCAAATTTCCATACGACAGACCACATATTACCACGTATTCACCCTGTACACATTAATTGACAAACAAACAAACAAAAACAAAGGCAAAGTCTTCTCATGCTTCGTTGATATCGAAAAAGCTGTTGACTCAATTTGGCATGAGGGTCTGCTATACAAATTGATGGAAAGTGGGGTTGGGGGAAAAACATACAAAATTATAAAATCCACAACAAGTGTGTGGTTAAAATTGGCAAAAAACACACACATTTCTTTCCTAAGGGCTGTGGGGTGAGACAGGGATGCAGCTTAAGCCCCACCCTCTTCAACACATATATATATATATATATATATATATATATATATATATATATATATATATATATATATATATATATATATATCAATGAATTGGTGAGGGCACTAGAACAGTCTGCAGCACCTGGCCTCACCCTACTAGAATCTGAAGTCAAATGTCTACTGTTTGCTGATGATCTGGTGCTTCTGTCCCCAACCAAGGAGGGCCTACAGCAGCACCTAGATCTTCTGCACAAATACAAATTCCATCTAGACACCGTTGCCCTAGGGCCCACAAAAAACTACACATACCTCAGCCTAAACATCAGCACCACAGGTAACTTCCACAAAGCTGTGAATGATCTGAGAGACAAGGCAAGAAGGGCCTTCTATGCCATCAAAAGGAACATATAATTCGACATACCAATTAGGATCTGGCTAAAAATACTTGAATCAGTTATAGAACCCATTGCCCTTTATGGTTGTGAGGTCTGGGGTCCGCTCACCAACTAAGAATTCACAAAATGGGATAAACACCAATTTGAGACTCTGCATGCAGAATTCTGCAAAAAATATCCTCCCTGTACAACGTAAAACACCAAATAATGCATGCAGAGCAGAATTAGGCCGATACCCGCTAATTATCAAAATCCAGAATAGAGCCGTTAAATTCTACAACCACCTAAAAGGAAGCGATTCCCAAACCTTCCATAACAAATCCATCACCTACAGAGAGATGAACTTGGAGAAGAGTCCCCTAAGCAAGCTGGTCCTGGGGCTCTGTTCACAAACAAAAACAGACCCCACAGAGCCCCAGGACAGCAACAACAGAATTAGACCCAACCAAATCATGAGAAAACAAAAAGATAATTACTTGACACATTGGAAAGAATAAAAAATATAAAAAAACAGAGCAAAATACAATGCTAATTGGCCCTAAAAAGTGAGTACACAGTGGCAGGATACCTGACCATTGTGACTGGCCCAAACTTAACCTCTACGGGATCGGTGTCCCGTATACGGTACGGTTGAGCTAACATTCGTAACGTGATTAGGATGAGTGTTGTAAGTAACAGCAAACTTTCCAGGACATAGACATGTCTTATATGGGAAGAAAGCTTACATTCTTGTTAATTTAACTGCACTGTCCAATTTACAGTAGCTATTACAGTGAAAAAATACCATGCTATTGTTTGAGGAGAGTGCACAACAACAACAAGAACGCGTCCTGTAGCTCAATTGGTAAAGCATGGCGCTTGCAACGCCAGGGTTGTGGGTTCGTTTCCCACGCGGGGCCAGTATGAAAAATGTATGCACTCACTAACTGTAAGTCGCTCTGGATAAGAGCGTCTGCTAAATGTTGTAAATGTATCACGACAACTGGTTTGATACATTCACCTCTGAAAGTAAATAACTTTCAGTAAACTTGCTCTGATTTATCATCCTAAGGGTCCCAGAGATAAAATGTAGTATAGTTTTGTTTGATAAAATCAATTTTTATATTCAAATGTAGGAACTGGGTTCTACAGTTTGAACCCTTGCTGTCTCTGGCTCCACACTCACCCCACCCGGGCATCTAGATGTGTGAAAGTTTGTGTATAAGCTAATGATCCATCATGTATGACATTCCTGGGAGTGTGTAAACTTACATAATGTATTACCATATAATTTTTGTATGTTCTCTATAGTTATGTATTTGGAAATGTTTCAAATGATCAATTCGGCACATTTGGACAGACTTGATACAAAACATTCCAGTATTGCAACGCTTCACTGGATCAATCTGAAATGTTGCACACACACTGCTGCCTTCTAGTGGGCAAAATCTAAATTACGCCTAAACTGCAATATTATATTGTGGCATTTCAAAGATGATAGAACAAAAAAATAAATAGAAAACGCATGTTTTTTTGTTTGTATTATCTTTTACCAGATCTAATGTGTTACATTCTCCTACATGAATTTAACATTTCCACAAACTTCAAAGTGTTTCCTTTCAAATGGTATCAAAAATATGCATATCCTTGCTTCAGGTCCAGAGCTACAGGTAGTTAGATTTGGGTGTGTCATTTTAGGCGAAAATTGAAAAAAGGGTCCGATACTTAAGAGGTTAAGGAAAGTTTTGACTATGTACAGACTCAGTGAGCATAGCCTTGCTATTGAGAAAGGCCGCCGTAGGTAGACCTGGCTCTCAAGAGAAGACAGGCTATGTGCGCACTGGCCACAAAATGAGGTGGAAACTGAGCTGCACTTCCTAACCTCCTGCCAAATGTATGACCATATTAGAGACACATATTTCCCTCAGATTACACAGACCAACAAAGAATTCCAAAACAAATCTAATTTGGAAAAACTCCCATATCTATTGGGTGAAATTCCACAGTGTGCCATCACAGCAGCAAGATTTGTGACCTGTTGCCACAAGAAAATGGCAACCAGTGAAGAACAAACATCATTGTAAATACAACCCATATTTATGTTGATTTATTTTTTATTTTGTACTATAACTATTTGCACATCATTACAACACTGTATATATACATAATATGACATTTGAAATGTAATTGCCTGTCATTGCTTGTCCATATACAGTGAGGGAAAAAAGTATTTGATCCCCTGCTGATTTTGTACGTTTGCCCACTGACAAAGACATGATCAGTCTATAATTTTAATGGTAGGTTTATTTGAACAGTGAGAGACAGAATAACAACAAAAAAATCCAGAAAAACGAATGTCAAAAATGTTATAAATTGTTATAAAATGTTATAAATTGATTTGCCACCCCCACCCTCTCCTCTCCTCTCCTCTCCTCTCCTCTCCTCTCCTCTCCTCTCCTCTCCTCTCCTCTCCTCTCCTCTCCTCTCCTCTCCTCTCCTCTCCTCTCCTCTCCTCTCCTCTCTGAGATTAAATGAGATGTCGTAGTCTTTGGTTGAGTAGCAGGCTTATCTGAGGCTAATACTACACAGACAGACACACAGACAGACACACACACTGCAGGAACAATGACAGTAGGCTTTATCCTCTTACAGGAGGAGTTGACATTTACACTGCTGGAATGTAACTTTGATTTCTACCGACTTAGAGTTTATTATTCTTTAATATCTGTTCCCCAATGGTGAGTTTTTCAGACCGGGCCTTCTACTGTATGTTTAACCCTTTCTCATGGTTGGTGTCTTGACGGATTTGTCCAAAATCGTGTGACATAAAACATTGCTTTCTGTCCTTGCATTTATAGCAGTGTAAGTTGTCGTTATTTCATATATTAAGCATTAAATTAGACATTGAACTTGAACCCTGTAAGAATCCTGGATCTAGCTGTCGGACAGTTTTTTGTATAGAGATCTCAGAAATGCAGTGTAATGCAGTGTAACTACATAACATTTAGTGTCTCCTTTTGTGGGCACACAAATCTCCCCCCCCCAAAGATGATGTGATTGCAAAATCTAATGCTTCTATCCAAAAGAGTCACCTTACCTTGATACTTAAATCCTAAATCGATACTGCCATTAACGTGGTTCTTCAATAATTATCCATAGTACTTGTTGGATGCACATCGTTATCTGATCCAGGAAGGAATTTTCGGAATGACAGTCAAGTGATGAACAGCTGTTGTGATAGCGCCTGTGATGTGACAACAGCCCAAGTACTGGAAAAAAAAAAAGGTGTTCTGATGAATGTCCAGATTATTTTGGTGTCTCATTCATTATGCTAGTGAAGACAGTTGTGCGTGGATCCACATTGGATCTAATATTACATTTACGTCGACGCTCTTACCCAGAGCGACTTACAGTTAGTGAGTGCATACATTTTTCATACTGGCCCCACGTGGGAATCGAACTCACAACCCTGGAGTTGCAAGTTCCATTTTCAAGTAGTCAATTTTAATAATAATTTGCCATTTAGCAGACGCTTTTATCCAAAGCGACTTACAGTCATGTGTGCATACATTTTTTTACGTACGGGTGGTCCCGGGAATCGAACCCACTACGCTGGCGTTACAAGCGCCATGCTCTACAAATTGAGCTACAGAGGACCACGTCTACTACTTCTATGAGTTGGTAAACAAACTGAAAGGGTGTACAGTCGTGGAAAAAAAAGGTTTGAGAATGACACAAATACTAATCCTCACAAAGTCCGCTGCCCCAGTTTTGATGATGGCAATTTGCATATACTCCAGAATGTCATGAAGAGTGATCAGATGAATTGCAATTAATTGTAATAATAATAATAATAATATCCCTAGTGAATTGAAGTTGATCATCTGTTGCCTGGTTGATTAACAGCAGGGTCTAGTTAGATTTAACAGAGAAAGCATCAAGGTAATGAGTTCATGTTTTTCTTATGTTTTTGTGCCTCGGATTGGACACCGAATCTACTGTGGCAATTGTGTAGGATAGACTATTGCGCAACACCCAACGCTAGTCCTATTAATTATTCAGGATACAATGACAACAAATTATATAGCCTAGTCGGCTTCTTCACAACATGATCTGGTAATGAAATAACATGACAAATACATTTTGGTTTCCATGTTTCACCTGCAATTTTATTGTGCAATTATTATGAGGACGACGACATCTAATTCTGGCTTCAACTTGGCTTTCCATACAAATCCTTCCATTACAAAATGAAACCAGTTTTTTTTGGTCTCTTTCTCATGATAAAAACAGCCACGGTGAGATTCAAAGGGTGAGATGAATGCTACCACTATTTATGGCTTGATTATGCGTGCCTGCATCAGCCACAAAGGCTGTAGAAAAATCACCTGCGTGCATCCAACTGATTTAGTCAGCCAAGTCCACATTACTCTCACAGATTTTAGAATGTAATAATAATTTCAATATCAATGCATTGGGAAGGACAACAAATGTAATTATTCTTAGTGGTGTCTCATTGACAAATGAGTACTTTTTCCACCTTTTGGACACTTTTTGCAGGCTTTGGGGGGGGGCACTAGAACAGTCTGCAGCACCCCCGGCCTCACCCTACTAGAATCTGAAGTCAAATGTCTACTGTTTGCTGATGATCTGGTGCTTCTGTCCCCAACCAAGGAGGGCCTGCACAGATTCTGTCAGACAAACATAATGGTGTTCCAAAAAAATGTCCAGTTGCCAGGACCACAAATACAAAATTCCATCTAGACACCGTTGACCTAGAGTACATAAATAAACGATACGTACCTCGGCCTAAACATCAGCGCCACAGGTAACTTCCACAAAGCTGTGAACGGTCTTAGAGACAAGGCAAGAAGGGCCTTCTACACCTTCAAAAGGAACAGAACATTCAACATACCAATTTTTGTACCCTTTTTTTTTAGGCTTTGGGGGTTCTATATTACGCCATATACAATTGTATAACATTGAGGTCCTTGATTACAATTAAGTGCATTGAAAGTCCTTGCATTTGACTTGCCAATGTCTGTATGAGCCCTGCTGAAAGGATGTATAGTCCTAGACATATGTTGTTGTATAGGTGGAGTCATGGGGACATTTGCATATATTCCTCTAAGTACACAAGTGAAACTGCATATAAATCATTTTTTTTATTTTTGTTTCAAATCATTTTGAGATGTTGATCCCAATGTGACACATTGACCCCATTATTTCTAGAAAGACCCATGTATCTTTTTGTCAAGCTACAGTGTGTAATTATCCAGAGCAACTTGTATTTTTTTTTTCATACTGGCCCCCCATGGGAATCAAACCCACAACCCTGGTGTTGCAAACGCCATGCTCTATCAACTGAGCAACATCCCTGCTGGCCATTCCCTCCCCTACCCTGGGCCAATTGTGCGCCGCCTGTGAGTCTCCCGGTCGCGGGCGGCTGCGACAGAGCCTGGATTCGAACCAGGATCTCTAGTGGCACAGCTAGCACTGCGATGCAGTGCCTTAGACCACTGCGCCACTCAGTCGAGGATGACTGACAGCCTTACATTTTGACAGGACAATAGTCCAATACACGCACTTATCAAGAGAACATCCCTGGACATCCCTGGACATCCCTGGACATCCCTGAACATCCCTGGACATCCCTGAACATCCCTGGACATCCCTGGACATCCCTGAACATCCCTGGACATCCCTGGACATCCCTGAACATCCCTGGACATCCCTGAACATCCCTGGACATCCCTACTGCCACTGATCTGGCAGACTCACTAAACACAAATGCTTCGTTTGTAAATTAATGTCTGAGTGTTGTAGTGTGCCCGACTATCTGTAATTAAAAAATAAAAATAAAAATTATGCCGTCAGATTAGCATAATATAAGGAATTTGAAATCATTCATACTTTTACTTTTACTTTTGATACTTAAGTATATTTAAAACCAAATACCTTTAGACTTTTACTCAAGTAGTATTTTACTGGGTGACTTTCACTTTTACGATAGCATCGTATATCACCATGGTTTAGGAATACAGTTGGCCAATGGGGGGGCGATAGCATCGTATATCACCATGGTTTAGGAATACAGTTGGCCAATAGGGGGCGATAGCATCGTATATCACCATGGTTTAGGAATACAGTTGGCCAATGGGGGGGCGATAGCATCGTATATCACCATGGTTTAGGAATACAGTTGGCCAATAGGGGGCGATACCAGGCTTGTCACGATACCAAAATGATGATGGGACAAAGGTTGACATTGCCCAACCCTAGGCACGTGTGTGTGTGTGTGTGTGTGTGTGTGTGTGTATGTGTGTGTGTGTGTGTGTGTGTGTGTGTGCTTTTACGTGCATGTGTGTGTTTAAATGTAACCAATACCACTGTGTATCACTGTAAAGATATTGAAATACATAAACATCTTGACCTTTTGCTGGTGAACATCATGTTACGTAAGCCCGCACACCATGTAGTCTTCCAGCAGCACCACTAGTCAAATGTTTTAAGCTTAATTAATGTTTTGCCTAAGTTGCTCCAATTCTGTCAATCCACTAATTCCTACAAGGATATTATCCTTTACCTGTTAATATGTTTTTAAACATCTTTTACATTTACTGGGGAATATGTGGAGACTTTTCCTTAACATGTTTAAAGCAGCAATCAGCAGTTGAAACAATAACAAAGCATTTTCCCCACCCCTGTTTCTCTATAAAGCAGGGGGATGTAACCACTCTCAAATTCAAAGACAGAGTTATGGATGCAAGGACTATTAATTACCATGTTTTTTTAAAACTCTATACAGTGTATGTTTACATTTACTTTGTTTACAAACATTGGAGTAAACAAGTTATATTTTGGGTGCTGACGGGGTACGACAGTTGAACTAAGCTCATGAAGCATTTATAAGTAAAATTCTTCAAGAATCACATATTATTCATTTACAAGTCCAAAAATGGATGTAGCAACTGCTGATTGCCCCTTTAATATATCTCCTCCACTGCCTCTCCTTGGAGAAATCACCGCTCCGCCACAGCTGACTCAAATGGTTTTAGAAAGGACGTTTTCTTCAGCCGGGAATCTCAACTTGTTTAATTTGTATTATCTGGTTAACAAACGAAACACTAAACAACACAGTCTTTGGACATCACAGTATGAAGCCTTATGTATCACCTATGAAGCGTTATAACCTCTCTATATTCTCTGGTTAACAGAAGAGAGAGAGAGATTTTTTTTTGTCCTTGGACATCATAATGTGAAGGATGGACAGAACATATGATTTAGTTCTAAACAGCTATGGACAGACAATATTATTTATTTAGTGATGGACAGAACATACGACTTAGTTCAAAACAGCTGCAGCTAATGAGCAAAACATGGAAGAAGTCTGAAAGTTAATTATTATGTGAGTCATAGAGAGAGACGGGAGAGGGAAGAAGAAGAAGAAGAAGAAGAAGAAGAAGAAGAAGAAGAAGAAGAAGAAGAAGAAGAAGAAGAAGAAGAAGAAGAAGAAGAAGAAGAACAAGGGGGGTTAGAAGGAGCCATATGGGGACTTTACATTTAAGAGGTTAGAAGGAGCCATATGGGGACTTTACATTTAAGAGGTTAGAAGGAGCCATATGGGGACTTTACATTTAAGAGGTTAGAAGGAGCCATATGGGGACTTTACATTTAAGAGGTTAGAAGGAGCCATATGGGGACTTTACATTTAAGAGGTTAGAAGGAGCCATATGGGGACTTTACATTTAAGAGGTTAGAAGGAGCCATATGGGGACTTTACATTTAAGAGGTTAGAAGGAGCCATATGGGGACTTTACATTTAAGAGGTTAGAAGGAGCCATATGGGGACTTTACATTTAAGAGGTTAGAAGGAGCCATATGGGGACTTTACATTTAAGAGGTTAGAAGGAGCCATATGGGGACTTTACGTTTAAGAGGTTAGAAGGAGCCATATGGGGACTTTACGTTTAAGAGGTTAGAAGGAGCCATATGGGGACTTTACGTTTAAGAGGTTAGAAGGAGCCATATGGGGACTTTACGTTTAAGATGTTAGAAGGAGCCATATGGGGACTTTACATTTAAGAGGTTAGAAGGAGCCATATGGGGACTTTACGTTTAAGAGGTTAGAAGGAGCCATATGGGGACTTTACATTTAAGAGTTTAGAAGGAGCCATATGGGGACTTTACATTTAAGAGGTTAGAAGGAGCCATATGGGGACTTTACATTTAAGAGGTTAGAAGGAGCCATATGGGGACTTTACATTTAAGAGGTTAGAAGGAGCCATATGGGGACTTTACATTTAAGAGGTTAGAAGGAGCCATAGGGGACTTTACATTTAAGAGGTTAGAAGGAGCCATATGGGGACTTTACATTTAAGAGGTTAGAAGGAGCCATATGGGGACTTTACATTTAAGAGGTTAGAAGGAGCCATATGGGGACTTTACATTTAAGAGGTTAGAAGGAGCCATATGGGGACTTTATGTTTAAGAGGTTAGAAGGAGCCATATGGGGACTTTACATTTAAGAGGTTAGAAGGAGCCATATGGGGACTTTACATTTAAGAGGTTAGAAGGAGCCATATGGGGACTTTACGTTTAAGAGGTTAGAAGGAGCCATATGGGGACTTTACATTTAAGAGGTTAGAAGGAGCCACCCACTGACCTGATTGTGAGTTCTTTATTTCTTTATGTAAATAATAATAGTCATAGAGAAAGTGGCCGCTACAGCGTAAGATGGTTGTGACAAATGTTCCCTCTAAGCTGCGCTCAACGTTCTAGTGTTTTCCCTGTTAACTCTATCAACGTTTCCCTTTACTGTGGCAATTGTGATCGAATCAACGCGATATTAGCCACTTTCAATGCAACATACCGAGAAACAAAACGAACTACGCAAGAGATGTTGTTGTAGGCGGAACCCATCGGAGTAGGATTCTATTGCATTGACACTCACTACTCCGCCTATACTCTACACAGACCGGGGCGGCATAACCAATCAGAGCTGCAGTAGGCCTATATGCAAATAGACCATTGCCATATATGGATCTGTGCCATTTGAACTGGACCGTGTTTACAGCATGAGCGGTCGTGAGTAGATGCGCTTGTTTTGAGATCAAAGCGAGAGCTGCATGTAGCTACGTGTGCACATTTTGTTCATATCCTTTGGTAGTTAGTGAGTTATTAGCCCAGTTATAGATCATTTATAGTCAGCAATAGGAGAGTGATTGCTTCCTACAAGAGCACAAAACGTGTACATTTCTAGACATCTTTGAAAGGTCAGTCAGTTAAAGAGCTTTTTTTATGTTTTAAAGGGGCAGTGTTGTATTTTGAGACATGCTTGAATAAGCTAAGTAGCCAATAGGCAGAGGGTAGCATCATTTGTCTGATTCTCTGTAATAATGGTATGGGAATAATGACGCGTTTTATTTTGTAAAGTGGTTTCTTGCATCGAACAGCACAACAACCTTTTCAGTCACCTCCTTGTCTGAAGAACAAGTGGATAAACAGGTTACCGTTAAGCCCTGCATGTTTTTTTTCTCGAAAGTCTCATGTAATGTAGGCCTACATTGAACACCACACATTGACAGCTATTTCCATGTTAAAATGTTATGGGATGCATTTTCTCCATTGTTTTTGATGGTAGGCCACTCTGGTAGGCCTACATTATGATCAAATAGCCACAGTAGCTTACTGGGCCACTGTTAAAACTTTAAGCGGGTCCAGCCTCAGTGTTCACAGTAAACACGCAGACTGGAAGTTGCACAGAATATTCACAACTTACAAGTTTGCGCTCAGCAGACCTGAAATTTGCTCAGTGCCAAGAAAAATTGGAGGGAACGTTGGTTGTGACTTTTTGGCAACGCTAGAAACAAGAAAGGACGGAAGTAGTGTTTTCTCACGACAACTGTTATTCAAAACCACAAACCCTAACTCTTGCATCTTATTTAGGGGTGTTAGATACGGTTGCCCCCAGTTGCCTTATTTAGTTATTTATTCTAGCCGTTGACATTGCCACTCTTTTCCTCTTTAACGTGTGTACCTAGTGACTACTGTGTGAGGTGGGCACTGCCGTCTTCTCTAGCGTCCCTTTCTAGCCACTACAGCCTGTGTGATCAAATATGTTCCGTTCCACAACAGAGACCGGCTTGATGTTAAAGGGATACTTCGGGATTCAGGCAATTGTATCTGCTTCCCCAGAGTCAGATCAACTCGTGGATCCCATTTTTATGTATCTGTGTCCAGTATGAAGGAAAGTTAGAGGTAGTTTCGCGAGCCAATGCTAACTAGCGTTAGCGCAATGACTGGAAGTCTACAGGAACAGCTAGCAAGCTCCCATAGACTTCCAGTCATTGCACTAATGCTAGTTAGCAATTGCGATAGAGCTATTTAGCAACTTCATTCAAACTGCACACAGAGTTGTATAAAACTGTGACCGACTGGCTCGATTCCTATGTAGCAAAATTTGAAATTGTGTTTTTTACATTGGATAAAAGTAGAGACTAGAAAATGGTATATCATACACTACAGTTGAGGAACAATGGGAAAGTAATTCTGCTTTTAAAGTTGATAAACTTGTAACCCCACTTTTGAGAAAATGGCCCTTGAATGTTTTGGTACACCTACTGGAGATCTCTTCTTTGTCTACACCCATTCAGCATCGCTCACACCCTCTTAAAGCCTTAGCCCCACCCATCTGTAGTAGCCTACAATAAGGAAAAACTCCAGGTAAAAATACACTTTATCTAGTCCTTGGCCTATATCCTAATCTGACTTTGGTGCAGGTCATGTTGTTCTTCACATTAATTAATTAATTAATTAATATTAATATTAACATTACCGTCTCTGGTAAACACACACTATATCAAATAAAATAAAAGTTTATTTTTCACATGCACAGAATACAGAAGGTGTAAACATGGCTACTTGCAAATTTGTATAGTAGCAATATCAAAAATAGGAAGTGTCCAGATAAATATTGTATACATATTTTATAATTATTAAATTATTCTTTCCCAGACACCCTTGTCTAAATTGATGGGTCACTATTGTCTAGACATGCACACATGTTCATGAAATAGAATAGATGACCGAAATCACCCCAGACACACCTGGCAAACTTGATGGCTCATGTATTCATCTGGCGAGTCTTTTGTTTAGACATGTAGCTTGCTAGCTAGCTAAACAATGAGCCTAACGGTGCTTTCAAGACAACTGGGAACTTGGAAAAATACGAGGTCAAGTCATGATGTCAGTGATCTTCAGGTCGGAATGTCGGGGCTCTAGAATGAGGCCCGAGTTCTCGAATTGGAATTCCAAGTTGGAACTATTTTTCCTATTTTTCTGAGCTATTTTTTTCCTCAAGTTCCCAGTTCTCTTGAAAGCACTGAAGTCGGAAGTCGGAGATTTCCGAGTTCCCAGTTCCGAGTTCCCAGTCGTTTTGAAAGTGGCAATAATCCCAACCCATACTGATTGTCATAGCTAACCACCATGCATGAATCTGCAGGTAGCTAAAGCTAACCAACTAGGTTCGATGTTAGCTAGCAAGCTAACATTAGGCTATAACTAGCAATGCAAATGGCTTTCTGAGATACAAATAATATTACTACACAGATCATACACGTAACGTTAGCTAGTGAGCCAGCCAGCTAACGTTAGCTAGCTAGCTAACATTACGCTTTAACTTGCAATGAAAACGACTTTCTGACAAAATTAGAAACGTATTATATCTGAAAATGTAGCTAGCTAGACTATCTTACCCGTATACATGGATGGACGCTTCTCCCTCTCTGTCACGGATGCCATGGTTGCCCTTAGTTTGAAGATGTAATCCGGAGACAGGTGTTTTATACAACAGCCTTCTCTGTGTGTTCTCTTTTCGACTCCCTCCGCATATTTGCAATCAAACGCCAGAATTCCACTGATTTCAAAACTCGGCCAACTTCTTTCTTGACAACAACACTGTTGATCGCAGTTTCTTCCCCATCACTGTCATCAGAAGACTCTACAACATCTGGTTCAATGAAAATGTTTTTGACCTAAATCAGCGATTTCCTCATCGTCTGATTAATTTTCAGAGTCAGAGGGTAAGCTTGTCCTCCAGAAAGTGGAGAGCAGTAGCAACACTTTTGCAGTTCTTTTCTTTCAAAAAAAGCTGCGGTAGAAAGGATTACCTACACATACTGATCTGCTCATGTTATAGACAGAAGCGTGCTACATGGCAGACCAATCCCAACTCAGCATGTCCAGCCCATCCATTATCTCAGCCAGTCATGGCTAGCGGGTAGGTTCCTGTCTTTTTCCATGGCTAAACCAACTAGGCTCGTAACGTAACACTTCTATTCATATTTACAGATGGCGTATAAGTTTGTTATTAAGGCACATTAAAGTTCACATGTTCCAGAAGGCATTTCTGCCAAAAAAAAAATGCATTTTGATAAAAAATTAATGTTTACATTCAAATGCCTCTCCAGTGAAGTAGTGATGTGCGACATACGCCTTGTTTCCTGAAACGAGTCACAAATGGTATCCACGAGTTCGTCTGATTCTGGGGAAGTAGATAAAGGACCTCATTGTCAAAATCCCAAAGTATCCCTTTAATGTCATAATGTTTGGCAGCTCTCTGTCTGTCCTCCCAACAATAACACACTCACAATAATGAGACAAACACTTGAAACATCCTTGTCTCTCGCTCTCGGCCTGGCCGTCTCAGAAAATTGGCATGATAACATTTTGATCTCAGCTCCGTCTGAAAATGGGGCCTGAGTTTTACGCCTAGAGAGTGGAGAGTGATTTGTTTTGACCAATCAGAGCGGACGGAGGGTGTAGAGCTGAATAAAAGTGGCCCTCAATTAAGGTTATGACCAGAAAGACCCTAGTAATAATAATAATAATAATAATAATAATATAACATTTAGCAGACGCTTTTAACCAAAGCGACTTATAGTCATGCGTGCATACACATTTTTTTTGTGTGTATGGGTGGTCCCGGGGATCGAACCATGACACGACGTCATCTTACCCAAAATAAATAAATTAAATGTCAACAATTCAATGCCCCATCCATGTCCATTTCCAGTCCTATCGGCCTAGGGCAGATCTCCTACCGGCCTAGGGCAGATCTCCTATGGGCCTAGGGCAGATCTCCTATGGGCCTAGGGCAGATCTCCTATGGGCCTAGGGCAGATCTGAAATAGCACACTACTCCTATGTAGTGCACTACTTTGCTTTTTCCACAGCTCTAGTCAAAATAAGTGCACTACATAGGGAATAGGTGTCATTTTTGGGACATATAGGTGCCATTTTGGGACATAACCCACTAGAGCAGAGATGGGCAACTTTGATGGGGATGGAGGCCACAAAAAAATCTGAACACATCGTGGGTCTGCGTACCCACATCCATACCCACACCTTTTGGGTACCCTAAACTACATTTTGTTTGCCCTAGAGAACCCATGGGCGGAGTAAATACTGTGCTTTACTCTCATAGTCCTCTGTACTGTAGGCTAGGCTACTCTGTAGATATTTAGACAGACACTTCTAAGCGTAAGGGCACTTAACAGACATTCTCTTTCCCATAGCTGCAGACTCACTGGGGTTGTGGGTCGTGGAGTCCTGGAGCTGACAGGCACAGGGGTCCCGTGGTGGAGAAGGGAACAAGTCCTCTCCCTCCTCTCTCTCCTCCATTCCCCCTCCGCCCCAGTTCGCTCCCTCCCTCCTCCATTCTCTCTCCTCACACTTGAGCTGGAAACAATGTTCTCCATCTATCTCCCAGCCCCATCTATTCCCCCTTTACCCCTATCCTCCTTACCCCCTCCTCTCTCCCCTCTCCCCTCTCCTCTCCTCTCCTCTCCTCTCCTCTCCTCTCCTCTCCTCTCCCTCTCCTCTCCTCTCCTCTCCTCTCCTCTCCTCTCCTCTCCTCTCCTCTCCTCTCCTCTCCTCTCCTCTCCTCTCCTCTCCTCTCCTCTCCTCTCCTCTCTCCTCTCTCCTCTAATCACGCATGGTGCTGGTACCCTAAGGATGTAGCTGGCTGGCTGTGTGTGTGGCTGGTCCTCCGGTGCGGTGACAAATCACACAGAGACAGGCAGCACATCGCCAGAGGACACTACCCTATTACCTACATAGTGCACTATGGGCTCTGTTCAAAAGTAGTGCACTAAATAGGGCATTGAGTGCCTTTTGGGATGCAGACCAGACAACTCTCTCAAGCGCCCGCTATCATTTAACTTGTTCCTCTCCTCCTCCACTTCTCCCTTGTTCCTCTCCTCCTCCTCCACTTCTCCCTTGTTCCTCTCCTCCTCCTCTTCTCCCTTGTTCCTCTCCTCCTCCACTTCTCCCTTGTTCCTCTCCTCCTCCTCTTCTCCCTTGTTCCTCTCCTCCTCCTCCACTTCTCCCTTGTTCCTCTCCTCCTCCTCCACTTCTCCCTTGTTCCTCTCCTACTCCTCCTCTTCTCCCTTGTTCCTCTCCTCCTCCTCAACTTCTCCCTTGTTCCTCTCCTCCTCCTCCACTTCTCCCTTGTTCCTCTCCTCCTCCTCCACTTCTCCCTTGTTCCTCTCCTCCTCCTCCTCCTATTCTCCCTTGTACCTCTCCTCCTCCTACACTTCTCCCTTGTTCCTCTCCTCCTCCTCCACTTCTCCCTTGATCCTCTCCTCCTCCACTTCTCCCTTGTTCCTCTCCTCCTCCACTTCCTCCTTGTTCCTCTCCTCCTCCTCCACTTCTCCCTTGTTCCTCTCCTCCTCCTGCACTTCTCCCTTGTTCCTCTCCTCCTCCACTTCTCCCTTGTTCCTCTCCTCCTCCACTTCTCCCTTGTTCCTCTCAACCTCCACTTCTCCCTTGTTCCTCTCCTCCTCCTCCACTTCTCCCTTGTTCCTCTACTCCTCCTCTTCTCCCTTGTTCCTCTCCTCCTCCTCCACTACTCCCTTGTTCCTCTCCTCCTCCACTTCTCCCTTGTTCCTCTCCTCCTCCTCCACTTCTCCCTTGTTCCTCTCCTCCTCCTACACTTCTCCCTTGTTCCTCTCCTCCTCCTCCACTTCTCCCTTGTTCCTCTCCTCCTCCACTTCTCCCTTGTTCCTCTCCTCCTCCACTTCCTCCTTGTTCCTCTCCTCCTCCTCCACTTCTCCCTTGTTCCTCTCCTCCTCCTGCACTTCTCCCTTGTTCCTCTCCTCCTCCACTTCTCCCTTGTTCCTCTCCTCCTCCACTTCTCCCTTGTTCCTCTCCTCCTCCACTTCTCCCTTGTTCCTCTCCTCCTCCTCCACTTCTCCCTTGTTCCTCTCCTCCTCCTCCACTTCTCCCTTGTTCCTCTCCTCCTCCTCTTCTCCCTTGTTCCTCTCCTCCTCCTCCACTGCTCCCTTGTTCCTCTCCTCCTCCTCTTCTCCCTTGTTCCTCTCCTCCTCCTCTTCTCCCTTGTTCCTCTCCTCCTCCTCTTCTCCCTTGTTCCTCTCCTCCTCCTCCACTTCCTCATTGTTCCTCTCCTCCTCCTCCACTTCTCCCTTGTTCCTCTCCTCCTCCTCCACTTCTCCCTTGTTCCTCTCCTCCTCCTCCACTTCTCCCTTGTTTCTCTCCTCCTCCTCTTCTTCCTTGTACCTCTCCTCCTCCTCTTCTCCCTTGTTCCTCTCCTCCTCCTCCACTTCTTCCTTGTTCCTATCCTTCTCCTCTTCTCCCTTGTTCCTCTACTCCTCCTCCACTTCTCCCTTGTTCCTCTCCTCCTCCTCCACTTCTCCCTTGTTCCTCTCCTCCTCCTCCACTTCTCCCTTGTTCCTCTCCTCCTCCTCCACTTCTCCCTTGTTCCTCTCCTCCTCCTCCACTTCCCCCTTGTTCCTCTCCTCCTCCACTTCTCGCTTGTTCCTCTCCTCCTCCTCTTCTCCCTTGTTCCTCTCCTCCTCCTCCACTTCTCCCTTGTCCCTCTCCTCCTCCTCCACTTCCTCCTTGTTCCTCTCCTCCTCCTCCACTTCTCCCTTGTTCCTCTCCTCCTCCACTTCTCCCTTGTTCCTCTCCTCCTCCACTTCTCCCTTGTTCCTCTCCTCCTCCTCCACTTCTCCCTTGTTCCTCTCCTCCTCCTCCACTTCTCCCTTGTTTCTCTCCTCCTCCTCTTCTCCCTTGTTCCTCTCCTCCTCCTCTTCTCCCTTGTTCCTCTCCTCCTCCTCCACTTCTCCCTTGTTCCTCTCCTTCTCCTCTTCTCCCTTGTTCCTCTCCTCCTCCTCCACTTCCTCCTTGTTCCTCTACTCCTCCTCCACTTCTCCCTTGTTCCTCTCCTCCTCCTCCACTTCTCCCTTGTTCCTCTCTTCCTCCACTTCCTCCTTGTTCCTCTCCTCCTCCTCCACTTCTCCCTTGTTCCTCTCCTCCTCCTCTTCTCCCTTGTTCCTCTCCTCCTCCTCTTCTCCCTTGTACCTCTCCTCCTCCTCCTCTTCTCCCTTGTTCCTCTCCTCCTCCTCCTATTCTCCCTTGTTCCTCTCCCTCCTCCTCCACTTCTCCCTTGTTCCTCTCCTCCTCCTCCTATTCTCCCTTGTTCCTCTCCTCCTCCTCCACTTCTCCCTTGTTCCTCTCCTCCTCCTCCACTTCTCCCTTGTTCCTCTCCTCCTCCTCCTATTCTCCCTTGTTCCTCTCCTCCTCCTCCACTTCTCCCTTGTTCCTCTCCTCCTCCTCCACTTCTCCCTTGTTCCTCTCCTCCTCCTCCTATTCTCCCTTGTTCCTCTCCTCCTCCTCCACTTCTCCCTTGTTCCTCTCCTCCTCCTCCACTTCTCCCTTGTTCCTCTCGTCCTCCTCCACTTCTCCCTTGTCCCTCTCCTCCTCCTCCACTTCTCCCTTGTTCCTCTCCTCCTCCTATTCTCCCTTGTTCCTCTCCTCCTCCTCCACTTCTCCCTTGTTCCTCTCCTCCTCCTCCACTTCTCCCTTGGTCCTCTCCTCCTCCCCCACTTCTCCCTTGTTCCTCTCCTCCTCCTCCACTTCTCCATTGTTCCTCTCCTCCTCCTCCACTTCTCCTCTTCCTCCTCTCCTCCTCCTCCTCCACTTCTCTCTTGTTCCTCTCCTCCTTGTTTCTCTCCTCCTCCTCCTTCTCTTCTCCCTTGTTCCTCTCCTCCTCATCCTCTCCCTTCCTCCTCTCCTCCTCCTCCTCCTCCTCTCCCTCCCTCCTCTCCTCCTCCTCCTCCTCCACTGCTGACATTCATCTTCTCTCGCCTGCCATGTCACCATGGCTTTGCCGTGTGGAGACACACACAGAAGAGATGGGAAGTTGGAGGCAGTGTACAGTGTGCCTAACCCTTCCCCTAAAGACTATTTTTCAACTCTTCTGCATGACACAAGACTGTGTTGTCTTGCTGAGCTGAAGCCTTGGCGAACCCTTCAGTTCACAGGAAATGTTGATCATCATGCAAGCTTGGTTCACAGAACCAGCATTTACCTCTTTAAAAAACATGCAGCAATTGAGTTGGATCGTCTTACTTGTGTCAAATATAAGCTAAACCTGAAGGAGTATGGTAATGCTAATGAACTGTTTTAGGCCAATCCATGTGGTCTCGCTGTTAGAGAGAAGGGATCTCAATAGAGAATTGGAGTATTGATATTAATATGGCATACAGCCAACCACCACCTCTCTCCCTCTTCTCTCTCTCCATCGCCACCAAGCATGAGTCTGATCCTCCATCCCTCTGCAGGGGAAGCTCTGCTATCAAATGTCCACCCCTCTCCTCCCTCCTCTCTCTCCTTCCTCCCCACTCTCCCTCCACCCCACTCTCCCTCCCCCTCCTCTCCCTCCTCCCCACCTCTCCCTCCTCCCTCCTCTCCCCACCCTCCCTCCTCCCCACTCTCCATCCACCCCACTCTCCCTCTTCCCTCCACCCCACTCCTCCCTCCTCCCCAGCTATAATATAAGAAAGATATTTGATAAAATATAGAATTTGGCCTTTACTACTGTAGCCCATAGAAACGCATCGAATAACACATTCATAAATGACAAAAAAAAAGAAATCATAAGGAATAAGGTTCTGAAATGTCTGTCCTATATCTAGGAGATATCATATTTTTGTTTTTCCGGATACATTTAACCCCTTATTTTTGTTGGCACATTACTACCTCCATACTTTTATTCATTTGTTTGGGTTACCTTCAGACGAGTCACTTAGAGCAAAACGGAGAACACCATTGTGTTCGCAAGAGTCATATTAGTTTTGTAGGCCAAACCGTTCGGACGCTACAGACGTTTTCGTGAGAAGATCGATTTTCGGGATGTCTCATGGTCGGACAAACACCGCTGTAGCTCTGTCAGGTCGTGTTGTAGGTGTGGTGTAGGAATCAAACGCAGGAAGCAGACTGAATTCCAAAAAGCTGTATTCCTGCCTAAACACAGGCAACAGGACGAAATAAGCCTGACAGCAAAATACGCACGAAGGCGAAAAGACAATGCGCACAAACAGGTGCGTCAGGATGAAAATAAGTGCACACAACAGTGCAACGAACGCTCCAGCAAACAGTGGAGAAAATAACGCTCAACCGAGCAATACACAGACTGACGGTAACAATCACACACAACACAAGACAAACACAACGAGAAACTTATAGGACACTAATTACTACAAAACAGAAACAGGTGTAGAAACAAACAGACAAAAGCAAACGAACATGAAACATCAATCGGTGGCAGCTAGAATTCGGAGACGACGAACGCCGAAGCCTGCCCGAACAAGGGAGAGAGGCAGCCTCGGCGAAACCGTGACAGTACCCCCCTTGACGCGCGGCTCCAGACGCGCGCCGACTCCGGCCTTGGGGGACGACCCGGAGGCCGCGGCGCAGGGCGCGTCGGATACCCCGATGGAATTCCGTCAGGAGCGACGGGTCCAAGATGTCTCTCCTCGGCACCCAGCACCGCTCCTCCGGACCGTACCCCTCCCACTCCACTAGATACTGAAGACCCCTCTCCGACGTCTAGAATCCAAGATGGATCTCACGGTGTACGCCGGTACCCCTCGATGTCCAACGGGGCCGGGGGGTCTCAAAGATCTCATGTTCTTGGAGTGGGCCTGCTACCACCGGCCTGAGAAGGGACACATGGAACGAGGGGTTAATACACTTATACTCAACTGGTAACTGTAATCTATAACATACCTCGTTCAACCTTCTCAGGACTTTAAATGGCCCTACAAACCGCCGACCCAGCTTCCGACAGGGCAGGCGGAGGGGCAGGTTTCTGACAGAGAGCCAGACTCGATCTCCAGGTGCGTACACTGGCCCCTCACTGCGGTGTAGGTCGGCGCTCGTCTTCTGTCGACGTATGGCACGCTGCAGATGGACGTGTGCAGCGTCCCCACGTCTCCTCCGAGCGCCGCACCCACTCATCCACAGCGGGGGCCTCGATCTGGCTCTCATGCCATGGTGCCAGAACCGGCTGGTACCCCAAAACACACTGAAAAGGGGTTAGTTGGGTGGAGGAGTGGCGGAGAGAGTTCTGTGCCATCTCGGCCCAGGGCACATATCTCGCCCACTCCTCCGGCCGATCCCGGCAGTACGTTCTGAGAAACCTACCCACATCCTGGTTAACGCTGCTCCACCTGCCCATTACTCTCCGGGTGGTAACCCGAGGTGAGGCTCACCGAGACCCCCAACCGCTCCATAAAAGCTCTCCAGACTCTGGAGGTGAATTGGGGACCTCGGTCAGCCACAATGTCCTCGGGCACCCCGTAGTGCCGGAACACATGGGTGAATATAGCTTCGGCGGTCTGCAGGGCAGTAGGAAGACCCGGCATGGGGAGCAAACGACAGGCCTTAGAGAACCGGTCCACAACGACCAGGATGGTAGTATTCCCCTTGAGAGAGGGAAGGTCAGTTATAAAATCCACCGAGAGGTGGGACCATGGTCGTTGTGGAACGGGCAGGGGCAGTAACTTACCCCTAGGCAGATGTCTAGGCGCCTTACACTGGGCGCACACCGAGCAGGAGGAAACATAAACCCTCACATCCCTGGCCAACGTGGGCCACCAATATTTGGCACTAAGACAGTGCACTGTCCGGCCGATACCCGGGTGTCCAGAGGAGGGTGACGTGTGAGCCCAATAGATCAATCGATCCCGACACTCGAGCGGAACATACTTCCGACCCTCCGGGCATTGTGGTGGACTAGGGTCGGTGCGTAATGCCCGCTCGAGCTCAGAATCGAGCTCCCACACCACCGGTGCCACTAGACACGACTCCGGCAGTATGGGAGTGGGCTCCACGAACCTCTCCTCCCCGTCATACAGCCGAGACAGCGCATCTGCCTTCCCGTTTTGTGACCCAGGGATGTAGGTGATCTTAAAAGAGAAACGGGTCAAAAACATACTCCATCTAGCCTGCCGAGGGTTCAGCCTCCTCGCTGCCCGGATGTACTCCCAGGTTACGGTGGTCCGTCAAAATGAGGAAAGGGTGTTGAGCCCCCCTCAAGCCAGTGCCTCCACACCTTAAGGGCCTGTACCACAGCTAACAGCTCCCTGTCCCCTATGTCATAATTTCGCTCCGCCGGGCTGAGCTTCTTGGAATAGAAGGCACAGGGGCGGAGTTTAGGTGGCGCGCCTGACCGTTGTGAAAGCACGGCGCCAATACCGGCCTCAGACGCGTCCACCTCTACCTGAAATGGTAAAGAGGGATCCGGATGCGCCAGCACCGAGCCGAGGTAAACAGGTCCTTCAGCCTCCCAAACGCCCTGTCCGCCTCGACTGACCACTGCAGACGCACCGGACCCCCTTCAAGAGAGACGTGATGGGAGCTGCCACTTGCCCAAAACCCCCGGATAAACCTCCGGTAGTAATTCGCAAACCCCAAAAACTGCTGCACCTCTTTCACAGTGGTTGGTGTTTGCCAATTCACGCACGGCCACGCTCGGTCTACCTCCATCTCTTCACCCCTGACGCGGACAACTGATACCCCAAAAAGGAGATAGACTCCTGGAAAAACAGACACTTCTCTGCCTTCACATACAGGTCGTGCTCCACCAGCCTCCGCAACACTCTGCGCACCAGGGCCACATGCTCGACACGGGTAGGTGAGTACACGAGAATGTCATCTATGTACACAACGACTCCCTGTCCCTGCATGTCCCTGAAGATCTCATCCACAAATGATTGGAAAACCGACGGAGCATTCATCAACCCGTATGGCATGACTAGATACTCGTAATGGCCCGAGGTGGTACTAAAGGCTGTTTTCCATTCATCATCCTTCTTGATGCGCACCAAGTTGTACGCGCTCCTGAGATCTAATTTCGTGAAGAAACGCGCCCCATGCAACGACTCAGTCATGGTCGCAATCAGCGGGAGTGGATAACTATACTTCACCGTAATCTGATTGAGACCACGGTAATCGATGCACGGACGCAAACCACCATCCTTCTTCTTCACGAAAAAGAAACTCGAGGACGCGGGGGAAGTGGACGGCCGTATGTATCCTTGTCTCAGCGATTCGTCTATGTAAATCTCCATAGCTTTCTTCTCCTCCTGAGACAGAGGATACACATGACTCCGTGGGAGCGCAGCTCCTGCCTGAAGGTTTATCGCACAATCCCCCTGCCTATGGGGTGGCAACCGCGCGCCCTCGCCTTACTAAACGCGATAGCCAAATCCCCATACTCAGGTGGAATGTGCAATGCGGGCACCTGGTTTGGACTCTCCACCGAGGTAGCCCCTACGGAAACGCCCAAACATCTACCCACACACTGAGCAGACCACTCCATCAGAGCCCTCTCCTGCCACGAAATCACTGGGTTATGGGTACTCAACCAGGGCATGCCCAGCACCACCGGATACGCAGGAGAGTCAATCAGGAACAGCTGAATCATCTCCCTGATGATCCCCCGCGCACACATCCTAAGTGGCGCCGTGACCTCCCTGATCAAGCCCGTACCCAACGGACGACTATCTAGGGCGTGAACGGGAAAAGGAACATCAACAGGAATGAGGGGAATCCCTAACGCTAAACAAAACTTTTTATCAATAAAATTCCCAGCTGCGCCTGAATCTACCAGCGCCTTATGCTGGGCATGAGGTGCTACCTGTGGAAAACATACAGGCATACAGAAATGGGCAACAGAGAGCTCTGGGTGAGTGGGGCGCCTACTCACCTGGAAGGAATCCCCAGTGCGGGACCTGTCGTCATCTCCCCTAGGAGGCCATCCCCAGCACCTAGCCGCGGTGTGTCCTCCCCGACCACAGTTGGTGCAGTGGATGGACCCCCTAGTCTGCCGACTCCTCCTATCTCTAGCGCCAGCGCCCCGAGCTCCATAGGACACGGCTCGGATGCGCTGGAGGATGGAATGGACGGACCCCCTCAGGACGTCCGCGGGTAGCCAATAGGTTATCTAACCTGATTGACATGTCGACCAGCTGGTCGAAAGTGAGACTGGTGTCCCTACAGGCCAGCTCCCGACGGACGTCCTCTCTGAGGCTACATCGGTATAGATCGATGAGGGCCCGCTCATTCCACCCTGCATCTGCCGCTAGAGTACGGAATTCGAGTGCGAATTCCTGGGCACTCCTCCTCCCCTGCCTGAGGAAGACCAGACGCTCCCCGCTCGCTCCGGGGATGAGTCGAACACCGCCCTAAAGCGGCGGGAGAACTCGGTGTATGTAATAGTCGTGGCGTCGATCTTCCTCCACTCCGCGTTGGCCCACTCCAACGCTTTACCGGCCAGGCAGGAGATCAGAGCGGACACGCTCTCATGCCCTGAAGGTGCCGGATGTACTGTGGCCAGGTACAGCTCTACCTGGAGCAGGAATCCCTGACACCCAGCTGCGGTCCCGTCGTAGGACCTCGGGAGAGATAGTCGGACTCCGCGAGGTTCCGGCGCTGGACTGGGTGGGCTGGCCGATGGTGCTGGCAGGGCGGCTGGCGGTGGAGGCGGACCCCAGCCTCGGAGGGTGGTCATCACCTCCTGCAGGGCGGCCCCCATCTGCAGGAGCTGCTCTTGCTGTTCCCGAACCTGGGTTTCCAGTCTTGAATGTGCTGCTTCGGCTCCTGCTGATTCCATACTGTAAGGTGTGTGATTCTGTCAGGTCGTGTTGTAGGTGTGGTGTAGGAATCAAACGCAGGAAGCAGACTGAATTCCAAAAAGTTGTATTCCTGCCTAAACACAGGCAACAGGACGAAATAAGCCTGACAGCAAAATACGCACGAAGGCGAAAAGACAATGCGCACAAACAGGTGCGTCAGGATGAAAATAAGTGCACACAACAGTGCAACGAACGCTCCAGCAAACAGTGGAGAAAATAACGCTCAACCGAGCAATACACAGACTGACGGTAACAATCACACACAACACAAGACAAACACAACGAGAAACTTATAGGACACTAATTACTACAAAACAGAAACAGGTGTAGAAACAAACAGACAAAAGCAAACGAACATGAAACATCAATCGGTGGCAGCTAGAATTCCGGAGACGACGAACGCCGAAGCCTGCCCGAACAAGGGAGAGAGGCAGCCTCGGCCGAAACCGTGACAAGCTCGGCCACCTTCCACCGCAGATGCGGAAGGCCGACATGGTGGATGCAGCGCATTGAGACGCAGCCCAGTTTAAACTGACAGATTTTGATAGGGATTATTTTATTATGTTACTTAGATTGGGGGACTCTTAAGGAACAACAGTGTAATGTACACGATGGTTTCTGTAATGAACAGCTAGCATGTGCTTGTCATAACGTAAGTCGCTCTGGATAAGAGCGTCTGCTAAATGACTAAAATGTTTTTTTTTAAATAACGTACTCTCATTGCGAGGTTGCCATAAAGCGTTTCTTTACATGACTGTTGTAAAGCACTGTAGTAAATCTACTCAAGACAAATGCTGACGCTGACATCTGGTGGTGACATTACGAACGGCATGTTGCTGCATTTCAACGCTTATTTGTGAACTTGTGAACAGTGCAGTTTCAGATTTACTTTGAGACAAAGTTTAATTAATTCAGCCAGCCACCCCTTGTTGTGGTTTAGCACAAACACTTTTGCATACTTCTTGTCCATTGCCACAGATGGACACGTCTTTAAGTTGTACCTAATAAAGGTAAACTAAACCAGTTTTGTATTTACTGTCATATTTATAGAGTAGTTGCTTTTTGGTGTTTATCCTGTAAACCACAAATAAAATGTTCTTAAAAAATGTTAATTTAAATATTTTGTTAAGAAATCATAATTTAGAGTAACTGTTAATCCAATGTGTGATAAAAAGTCTGTTTTTATTCCACCTCTAAAAAACGATATATCTGCAAATATATCCGTAATTGGTGACTTCTGCCTCCATAAATCGGTATCGGTATCGGACACAGAAATCCCATATCGGCCGGGCTCTAAATGAGAACAGTTTGGTTAGCAATGTTGTTGTAGCGCTCATGTGACTGCAAAGTTTGCAAAACAAATGGACACTGGATTGATGCAAGTAATCATGATATCATTCTGCCAGGTAGACATACGCTACTTTGTAGTTAACATTTAATTGAGAAGGTTTTTGGGAAAGCCTTTCCATCTTTACCAGAAGATGGTTATCATTAGCATCATCGCTAACGGCTACACAAAGTGATACGCATGTACCGCACACACACACACACACACACACACACACACACACACACACACAGGGGCATTCCTGTGCCGTTTTCAGAAAGTTGCAGGAAAATACGAATCACTGATGCATTTTTGTTCATGTCTTATGATTAACTCGGGCAAATTAATGCATTTTCTAATAAGTTCATTTTCTGAATAGTTTAATACATTTATTTAGTTGATTTCCTACTAAGTTCAATACATTTTTGAATATTGTTGAATTCCGTTTTAATGTCTGGATTCCGTGATTCATTCCGCATTCTCCACAACACAGATTTATAGGGCCCTAAGTGTGTGTGTGTGTGTGTGTGTGTCTGTGTGTGTGTGTGTGTGTGTGTGTGTGTGTGTGTGTGTGTGTGTGTGTGTGTGTGTGTGTGTGTGTGTGTGTGTGTGTGTGTGTGTGTGTGTGTGTGTGTGTGTGTGTGTGTGTGTGTGTGTGTGTGCGTGTGTGTGTGTGTGTGTGTGTCTGGGTGTGTGTGTGTGCAGAGCAAAGGGAAGGGAAGGAAGCCTGGTCTGGTCAGGTTGGTTCTGAGAGTCTGGTCTGGTCAGGTTGGTTCTGAGAGTCTGGGTTGGTTCTGAGACTCTGGTCTGGTCAGGTTGGTTCTGAGAGTCTGGTCTGGTCAGGTTGGTTCTGAGAGTCTGGTCTGGTCAGGTTGGTTCTGAGAGTCTGGTCTGGTCAGGTTGGTTCTGAGAGTCTGGTCTGGTCAGGTTGGTTCTGAGAGTCTGGTCTGGTCAGGTTGGTTCTGAGAGTCTGGTCTGGTCAGGTTGGTTCTGAGAGTCTGGTCTGGTCAGGTTGGTTCTGAGAGTCTGGTCTGGTCAGGTTGGTTCTGAGAGTCTGGTCTGGTAAGGTTGGTTCTGAGAGTCTGGTCTGGTCAGGTTGGTTCTGAGAGTCTGGTCTGGTCAGGTTGGTTCTGAGAGTCTGGTCTGGTAAGGTTGGTTCTGAGAGTCTGGTCTGGTCAGGTTGGTTCTGAGAGTCTGGTCTGGTCTGGTTGGTTCTGAGAGTCTGGTCTGGTCAGGTTGGTTCTGAGAGTCTGGTCTGGTAAGGTAGGTTATTCTACAGTAAAATCATTGTAGCTGCTGAGGCTTGAAGGCTTGTCAGATAAAGACACTGTATATAGACATACTATGAAATGTCTTTATTCTTTTGGAACTTCTGAGTGTAATGTTTACTGTTAATATTTATTGTATATTTCACTTTTGTTTACTATCTACTTCACTTGCTTTGGCAATGTTAACATACATTTCCAATGCAAATAAAGCCCTTAAATTGAAAATTTAAATTTAAATTGAATAAAGAGCTGGCAGAAAGTCTCTCTATCCCACGGCTCTCTCTCAATTTCAATTTCAATTTAAGGGCTTTATTGGCATGGGAAACGTATGTTAACATTGCCAAAGCAAGTGAAGTAGATAGTAAACAAAAGTGAAATAAACAATAAATATTAACAGTAAACATTACACTCAGAAGTTCCAAAAGAATAAAGACATTTCAAATGTCATATTATGTATATATACAGTGTTGTAACGATGTGCAAATACAAGTACAAATGGGAAAATAAATCCCATAAATATGGGATGTATTTACAATGGTGTTTGTTCTTCACTGGTTGCCCTTTTCTTGTGGCAACAGGTCACAAATCTTGCTGCTGTGATGGCACGCTGTGGTATTTCACCTAGTAGATAAGGGAGTTTATCAAAATTGGGTTTGTTTTCAAATTCTTTGTGGATCTCTGTAATCTGAGGGAAATATGTGTCTCTAATATGGTCATACATTTGGCAGGAGGTTTGGTAGTGCAGCTCAGTTTCCACCTCATTTTGTGGGCAGTGTGCACATAGCCTGTCTTCTCTTGAGAGCCAGGTCTGCCTACGGCGGCCTTTCTCAATAGCAAGGCTATGCTCACTGAGTCTGTACATAGTCAAAGCTTTCCTTAAGTTTGGGTCAGTACAGTGGTCAGGTATTCTGCCACTATGTACTCTCTGTTTAGGGCCAAATAGCATTCTAGTTTGTTCTGTTTTTTTGTTAGTTCTTTCCAATGTGTCAAGTAATTCTCTTTTTGTTTTCTCATGATTTGGTTGGGTCTAATTGTGTTGTTGTTGTCCTGGGGCTCTGTGGGGTCTGTTTGTGTTTGTGAACAGAGCCCAAGGACCAGCTTACATTTACATTACATTTTAGTCATTTAGCAGACGCTCTTATCCAGAACGGCTTACAGTTAGTGAGTGCATACATTTTTTATTTTTTTCCCCCCCGTGGGAAACGAACCCACAACCCTGGCATTGCAAGCGCCATGCTCTACCAACTGAGCTACAGGGAACTTTAAATGTAAACTTCCGACTTCAACTGTATTTAGCCATGGAGCACATTCTGATTGGCCAGTGAGGGGTCAAGACTCGACACACCTTCAACTTGCACCTTTAAGTTGTTTATTCAAGTTGAAGGCGGTGGTGGTGCCACCACCAGCTACTGCGCCCATAATTCTGGTTGTGAAAATAACAAAAATATTTCTGACACACCCCTGAACCTAAAGCGCTGGCCCCATTGTGCACATGTTGATTTTTTACACGTTCATGACAGGCAGATTAAATTATCAAAACCAACTGAGAACCAACTATATTCATTTGGGGACAGATTGGGGACAGCTAGCTTGCTGTTGATAGCTAATTTGTCCTAATTTACTTAGCTGCCTGTCTTAGCTTACTTAGGGGACTCTTCTCCAAGTTCATCTCTCTGTAGGTGATGGCTTTGTTATGGAAGGATTGGGAATCACTTCCTTTTAAGTGGTTATAGAATTTAACGGCTCTTTTCTGGATTTTGATAATTAGTGTGTATCGGCCTAATTCTGCTCTGCATGCATTATTTGGTGTTTTTCGTTGTACACAGAGGATATTTTTGCAGAATTCTGTATGCAGAATCTCAATTTGGTGTTTGTCCCATTTTGTGAATTCTTGGTTGGTGAGTGGACCGCAGACCTCACAACCATAAAGGGAAATGGGTTCTATAACTGATTGAAGTATTTTTAGCCAGATCCTAATTGGTATGTCAAATTTTATGTTCCTTTTGATGGATAGAAGGCCTTCTTGTCTTGTCTCTCAGATCGTTCACAGCTTTGTGGAAGTTACCTGTGGCACTGATGTTTAGGCCGAGGTATGTATCGTTTTTTGTGTGCTCTAGGGCAACGGTGTCTAGATGGAATTTGTAGTTGTGGTCCTGCTAACTGGACCTTCTTTGGAACACCATTATTTTTGTCTTACTGAGATTTACTGTCAGGGCCCAGGTCTGACAGAATCTGTGCAGAAGATCTAGGTGCTGCTGTAGGCCCTCCTTAGTTGGTGACAGAAGCACCAGATCATCAGCAAACATTAGACATTTTACTTCAGATTCTAGTAGGGTGAGGCCGGGTGCTGCAGACTGTTCTAGTGCCCTCGCCAATTTGTTGATATATATGTTGAAAAGGGTGGGGCTCAAACTGCATCCCTGTCTCACCCCACGGCCAATTTTAACCGCACACTTGTTGTTTGTGTATATGGATTTTATAAAGTTGTATATTTTTCCCCCAACCCCACTTTCCATCAATTTGTATAGCAGACCCTCATGCCAAATTGAGTAAAAAGCTTTTTTGAAATCAACAAACTATGAAAAGACTTAGCCTTTGTTTTGTTTTGTTTGTTTGTCAATTAGGGTGTGCAGGGTGAATACGTGGTCTGTCGTACGGTAATTTGGTAAAAAGCCAATTTGACATTTGCTCAGTACATTGTTTTCAACTAGTCTGCTGTTAATGATAATGCAGAGGATCTTTCCAAGAAGGCTGTTGACGCATATCCCACGGTAGTTATTGGGGTCAAATTTGTCTCCACTTTTGTGGATTGGGGTGATCAGTCCTTGGTTCCAAATATTGGGGAAGATGTCAGAGCTAAGGATGATGTTAAAGAGTTTAAGTATAGCCAATTTGAATTTGTGGTCTGTATATTTTATCATTTCATTTAGGATACCATCAACACCATCTGCCTTTTTGGGTTGGAGGGTTTGTATTTTGTCCTGTAGTTGATTCAATGTAATTGGAGAATCCAGTGAGTTCTGGAAGTCTTTAATAGTTGATTCTAAGATTTGCATTTGATCATGTACAGTGGGGAAAAAAAGTATTTAGTCAGCCACCAATTGTGCATGTTCTCCCACTTAAAAAGATGAGAGAGGCCTGTAATTTTCATCATAGGTACACGTCAACTATGACAGACAAATTGAGAAAAAGAAAATCCAGAAAATCACATTGAAGGATTTTTAATGAATTTATTTGCAAATTATGGTGGAAAATAAGTATTTGGTCACCTACAAACAAGCAAGATTTCTGGCTCTCACAGACCTGTAACTTCTTCTTTAAGAGGCTCCTCTGTCCTCCACTCGTTAGCTGTATTAATGGCACCTGTTTGAACTTGTTATCAGTATAAAAGACACCTGTCCACAACCTCAAACAGTCACACTCCAAACTCCACTATGGCCAAGACCAAAGAGCTGTCAAAGGACACCAGAAACGAAATTGTAGACCTGCACCAGGCTGGGAAGACTGAATCTGCAATAGGTAAGCAGCTTGGTTTGAAGAAATCAACTGTGGGAGCAATTATTAGGAAATGGAAGACATACAAGACCACTGATAATCTCCCTCGATCTGGGGCTCCACGCAAGATCTCACCCCGTGGGGTCAAAATGATCACAAGAACGGTGAGCAAAAATCCCAGAACCACACGGGGGACCTAGTGAATGACCTGCAGAGAGCTGGGACCAAAGTAACAAAGCCTACCATCAGTAACACACTACGCTGCCAGGGACTCAAATCCTGCAGTGCCAGACGTGTCCCCTGCTTAAGCCAGTACATGTCCAGGCCCGTCTGAAGTTTGCTAGAGTGCATTTGGATGATCCAGAAGAGGATTGGGAGAATGTCATATGGTCAGATGAAACCAAAATAGAACTTTTTGGTAAAAACTCAACTCGTCGTGTTTGGAGGACAAAGAATGCTGAGTTGCATCCAAAGAACATCATACCTACTGTGAAGCATGGGGGTGGAAACATCATGCTTTGGGGCTGTTTTTCTGCAAATGGACCAGGACGACTGATCCGTGTAAAGGAAAGAATGAATGGGGCAATGTATCGTGAGATTTTGAGTGAAAACCTCCTTCCATCAGCAAGGGCATTGAAGATGAAACGTGGCTGGGTCTTTCAGCATGACAATGATCCCAAACACACCGCCCGGGCAACGAAGGAGTGGCTTCGTAAGAAGCATTTCAAGGTCCTGGAGTGGCCTAGCCAGTCTCCAGATCTCAACACCATAGAAAATCTTTGGAGGGAGTTGAAAGTCTGTGTTGCCCAGCGACAGCCCCAAAACATCACTGCTCTAGAGGAGAACTGCATGGAGGAATGGGCCAAAATACCAGCAACAGTGTGTGAAAACCTTGACCTGTGTCATTGCCAACAAAGGGTATATAACAAAGTATTGAGAAACTTTTGTTATTGACCAAATACTTATTTTCCACCATAATTTGCAAATAAATTCATTAAAAATCCTACAATGTGATTTTCTGGATATTTTTTTCTAATTTTGTCTGTCATAGTTGAAGTGTACCTATGATGAAAATTACAGGCCTCTCGTCTTTTTAAGTGGGAGAACTTGCACAATTGGTGGCTCACTAAATACTTTTTTTCCCCACTGTATATTTTTTAGCTGTTTGTTCTTTGTTGGAGATTGGAGAAGTGGTTTACCCATACATCTCTGTTTTGGATAGATAGCTCTTCGTGTTGTTGTTTGTTTAGTGTTTTCCAATTTTCCCAGAAGTGTTTAGAGTCTATGGATTCTTCAATTACATTGTGGTGATTTCTGACGTGCTGTTCCTTCTTTTTCTGTAGTGTATTTCTGTATTGTTTTAGTCATTCACCCTCCAGCAGGTATATCTCACTGGTCATTCCCAAAGCCAACACCTCCTTTGGCCGCCATTCCTTCCAGTTCTCTGCTGCCAATGACTGGAACGAATTGCAAAAATCTCTGAAGCTGGAGACTCTTATCTCCCTCAATAACTTTAAGCATCAGTTGTCAGAGCACCTTACCGATCACTGCACCTGTACACAGCCCATCTGAAATTAGCCCACCCAACTACCTCATCCCTATATTGTTATTTAATTTGCTCTTTTGCACCCCAGTATCTCTATTTGCACATAATCTCTTGCACATCTAGCATTCCAGTGTTAATACTATTGTAATTATTCTGCACTATAGCCTATTTATTGCCTTACCTCCATAACTTGCTACATTTGCACACACTGTATATATATTTTCTGTTGTATTTCTGACTTTATGTTTTTTTTTTACCCCATATGTAACTCTGTGTTGTTTTTGTTGCACTACTTTGCTTTGTCTTGGCTAGGTCGCAGTTGTAAATGAGAACCTGTTCTCAACTGGCTTACCTGGTTAAATAAAGGTGAAATAAAAAAATAAAATAAAAAAATAAAAAAAAAATAGTGAAGGCGTAGGCTCAGGTTTTCTGGGTCTCTATGTTTTTGGTTGGATATGTTCCTCAATTTCTTTCTTAGGTTTTTGCATTCTTCGTCAAACCATTTATCACTGTTATTACTTTTCTTTGGTTTTCTGTTAGAGATTTTTAGATTTGATAGGGAAGCTGAGAGGTCAAATATACTGTTTAGGTTTTCTACTGCCAAGTTTACACCTTCACTATTACAGTGAAACGTTTTGTCCGGGAAGTTGTCTAAAAGGAATTGAATTTGTTGTTGCCTAATTGTTTTTTGGTATGTTTCGACACTACTTTCCTTTCATCTATAGCATTTCTGAATATTATTCAGTTCCTTTGGCTTTGATGCCTCATGATTGAGTATTGCTCTGTTCAAGTAGACTGTGATTTTGCTGTGGTCTGATAGGGGTGTCAGTGGGCTGAATGTGAACGCTCTGAGAGACTCTGGGTTGAGGGCAGTCATAAAGTAGTCCACAGTACTACTGCCAAGAGATGAGCTATATGTGTACCTACCATAGGAGTCCCCTCGAAGCCTACCATTGACTATGTACATACCCAGCGTGCGACAGAGCTGCAGGAGTTGTGACCCGTTTTTATTGGCTATGTTGTCGTAGTTGTGCCTAGGGGGGCATATGGGGGAGGGATTGCTTTCACCTCCAGGTAGGTGTTTGTCCCCCTGTGTGCTGAGGGTGTCAGGGTCTTCTCTCTCACTCTCTCTCTCTCTCTCTCTCTCTCTCCATCCCCATTTACTCCCTCTGTTTCCACCTGAATAGGCCTAAAAGAATAGAGCGAAGGAAGGTGGAATTAGCTCAGTTGAAGGACAACTAGGACAAGAACAATTGACTCTGTGTTTTCTCCATCCACCTCATTGTGAATCTTTCTTATCTCCCCTCATTACTAGTGTTTATTAAGGGGTTTACTGGAACTACTATCTGCATGGCATGTTGGCATGTTGTCCTTGTGCCGTTCACAACCTAGCTCCTTGTCAGAGTGAGTGTAGGGTTGATTCTGTGTGTGTGTGTGTGTGTGTGTGTGTGTATGTAAATGTTTCCCTGATGCCTCCGTAGTAACACTCCTGGAATCAGATAGATATCCCATGTCTGGTTTGCTCCCTCTCTCAATTGTTGTTTTGGACGTTTTGGCGTCTCCCCCCGACCCCCCACGATACTCGATACCAAAACGATACCACAACAATAAAAAAGAAGGTGTATTAGCCAAAGTCACAGAATGGCACTTTATCCAGACAGATAAACTCAGCTACTGCTCTGTTCAATCGTTGGGCATCTTTTGAGTTCGATATCATGACATTAGAACATTTTTATGTCCATTTTTTAGAGACAGCCATGTATGCATTAATCAATCAATCCTACAATCAATCTGACTTTGTTTTAACCAATCTAACTACAAAACAACATAATGGTAATAATTTATTTGAATGGTAAATCTCTATTGATAAACTTAGGTAAATCAAGATGTAGCCTAGGTATACAGATGATAAACAATTCCTTTCCATTTAGGACCTATTTTATTGGCAACTGCTAGGAGAACATATTATTTTATTGTACTGATCAACAACATTTGCATAGAAGAAGCAAACTCATTTTCTTTTAAATAAAAGTTTGTGCTGTCTCTTTAAGAAAGTAATGATGCCATTCCCAAGGCAGAACGTGGCTGTGGAATCAGGGGAAACCCGGACGGGAAGCGAGGGAGAATGGAATCTAGGGGAAACCCGGAACGGGAAGCGAGAGAATGGAATCTAGGAAACCCCGACGGGAAGCGAGGGAGAATGGAATCTAGAAACCCGGACGGGAAGCGAGGGAGAATGGAATCTAGGGAAACCCGGACGGGAAGCGAGGAGAATGGAATCTAGGGGAAACCCGGACGGGAAGCGAGGGAGAATGGAATCTAGGGAAACCCGGACGGGAAGCGAGGGAGAATGGAATCTAGGGGAAACCCGGACGGAAGCGAGGAGAATGGAATCTAGGGGAAACCCGGACGGGAAGCGAGGGAGAATGGAATCTAGGGAAACCCGGACGGGAGAGCGAGGGAGAATGGAATCTAGGGGAAACCCGGACGGGAAGCGAGGGAGAATGGAATCTAGGGGAAACCCGGACGGGAAGCGAGGGAGAATGGAATCTAGGGAAACCCGGACGGGAAGCGAGGGAGAATGGAATCTAGGGGAAACCGGACGGGAAGCGAGGGAGAATGGAATCTAGGGAAACCCGGACGGGAAGCGAGGAGAATGGAATCTAGGGAAACCCGGACGTGAGGCGAGGGAGAATGGAATCTAGGGGAAAACCCGGACGGGAAGCGAGGAGAATGGAATCTAGGAAACCTGGACGGGAAGCGAGGGAGAATGGAATCTAGGGGAAACCTGGACGGAAGCGAGGAGAATGGAATCTAGGGAAACCTGGACGGGAAGCGAGGGAGAATGGAATCTAGGGAAAACCTGGACGGGAAGCGAGGAGAATGGAATCTAGGGGAAACCTGGACGGGAAGCGAGGAGAATGGAATCTAGGGAAACCCGGACGGGAGGCGAGGGAGAATGGAATCTAGGGGAAACCTGGACGGAAGCGAGGGAGAATGGAATCTAGGGGAAACCCGGACGGGAGGCGAGGGAGAATGGAATCTAGGGAAACCTGGACGGGAAGCGAGGAGAATGGAATCTAGGGGAAACCTGGACCCGGGAAGCGAGGAGAATGGAATCTAGGGGAAACCTGGACGGGAAGCGAGGGAGAATGGAATCTAGGGGAAACCTGGACGGGAAGCGAGGGAGAATGGAATCTAGGGGAAACCCGGACGGGAGGCGAGGGAGAATGGAATCTAGGGGAAACCTGGACGGGAAGCGAGGGAGAATGGAATCTAGGGGAAACCCGGACGTGAGGCGAGGAGAATGGAATCTAGGAAACCCGGACGGGAGGCGAGGAGAATGGAATCTAGAGGAACCCGGACGGGAGGCGAGGGAGAATGGAATCTAGGGGAAAACCCGGACGGGAGGCGAGGAGAATGGAATCTAGGGGAAACCTGGACGGAGGCGGGAGAGAATGGAATCTAGGGGAAACCCGGACGTGAGGCGAGGGAGAATGGAATCTAGGGAAACCCGGACGGGAGGCGAGGAGAATGGAATCTAGGGGAAACCCGGACGGGAGGCGAGGAGAATGGAATCTAGGGAAACCCGGGCCGGGAGGCGGGGAGAATGGAATCTAGGGGAAACCCGGACGTGAGCGAGGGAGAATGGAATCTAGGGGAACCCGGACGGGAGGCGAGAGAATGGAATCTAGGGAAACCCGGACGGGAGGCGAGGGAGAATGGAATCTAGGGAAACCCGGACGGGAGGCGGGGGAGAATGGAATCTAGGGGAAACCCGGACGGGAGGCGAGGGAGAATGGAATCTAGGGGAAACCCGGACGGGAGGCGAGGGAAAATGGAATCTAGGGGAAACCCGGACGTGAGGCGAGGGAGAATGGAATCTAGGGGAAACCCGGACGGGAGGCGAGGGAGAATGGAATCTAGGGGAAACCCGGACGGGAGGCGGGGGAGAATGGAATCTAGGGGAAACCCGGACGGGAGGCGAGAGAGTTGAAGAAGTGAATGAGGCTTTGGTGGCGATGGAGACGAAGTGAATTAATAACGTTTTTGGTGACAATCAGCTTTGAAATCAGCATATTTTGCGTTATGGTTTGCATATTATCACAAACAAAGTACTAGGGTAGTGAATTCAGCTGTAAGCTAGCAAGGAAAGTTAGCCTACAATTAAAGCTGGAAGCTACTGGTATCTTCTTGCATTGTGAAAGTTCTAACCTGTATGGACATTGTTTTGTGAACAGTAATGAACAGTTTCAAAATTTCTACATGCCGAGTTGCATTGTTCAAGTGTGTTAACTTCTGTGCATTATGAGTGGGGGTTAACAACGCAGCCAGACTGCTCTAGTAATGGATGAGGAAGAGGAGCAGGCTCTTTGCTCTTCGTGCTATAAAGGGGCTTCTCTGATAGGCTGTCTTGATCCTCTCAACCACGTGAGACACGTTTGACCAAAGTACCGAACGTAACAAAAAATTATAGTACCGAACAGTATTTTATTTTTGTATGAAAAATGTACATACGATTCATTATACCGTGCAACACTAGTGTGTCTTTGTTAGCAATATTAGGACAGTAATTATGAATGAACCACAGATTAATTAAATGTGTGTGTGTGTGTGTGTGTGTGTGTGTGTGTGTGTGTGTGTGTGTGTTTGTGTGTGTGTGAGAGAAAATGGCAGATGGCTGTAAAAAGAGTCTCTCTACTCTAATTTATTTAAATTTATATAATTTATTAAAGTCGGTAGCGAGAGTCGAGAGTCACAAAAAGCCTGCTAAATGGCATATTATTATTTATTATTATAAAAAGTGATCTGCGTGTCACGATCGTCAGGAACAGATGAGGACCAAGGCGCAGCGTTGCAGGCAAACATACTCTTTATTTAGCGTCAAATGACCAAAACAACAAAACGATATCGTGACAGTTCACGGTCTAACACAAACCGACTGGAAACAAAATCCCACAAACACGAATGAAAAACAGACTGTTTAAATATGGCTCCCAATCAGAGACGACCAGCAACACCTGACACTCGTTGCCTCTGATTGGGAGCCACTCTGGCCAACATAGAAATAGCACCCATAGAAACAAAACACATGATCTACACACCCTGGCTCAACATAACAGTGTCCCCCAGATCCAGGGCGTGACAGTACCCCCTAAAGGCGCGGACTCCGACCGCGTCAACCAAATACCACAGGGAGGGACCGGGTGGGCACTCCGCCTAGGCGGCGGATCCGGCTCCGGGCCTGATCCCGCTCCCTCTCCAACCCCCCAAAAGTACCCCTGGTCGGTCTGGCCCCGCTGGCCGGAGCTGGACTGCACACTGATGGAGCGGATTGCTCTAGCTCCGGCGTAAAACATCTGACCAGTGCCGAACCAGGCACCAGTGGAACAGGCACGGGCCGTGCCCGGACTGACGCACGCCCACCACTGGCTTGGTGTGGAGAACAGGCACGGGCCGTGCTGGACTGACAACGCACACCACTGGCTTGGTGTGAGGAGCAGGAGTGAGCCGAACCGGGCTGGCGAAACGCACCACTGACTTGGTGCGGGGAGCAGGAACGGGCCGAGCCGGGCTGACGAAGCGCACCACTGACTTGTGCGGGGAGCAGGAAGCGGGCGAGCCGGGCTGACGAGCGCACCACTGACTTGGTGCGGGGAGCAGGAACGGGCCGAGCCGGGCTGGCGAGCGCACCACTGACTTGGTGCGGGGAGCAGGAACGGGCCGAGCCGGGCTGACGAAGCGCACCACTGACTTGGTGCGGGGAGCAGGAACGGGCCGAGCCGGGCTGACGAAGCGCACCACCGACTTGGTGCGGGGAGCAGGAACGGGCCGAGCCGGGCTGACGGGCGCACCACTGACTTGGTGCGGGGAGCAGGAATGGGCCGAGCCGGGCTGACTGAAGCGCACCACTGACTTGGTGCAGGGAGCAGGAACGGGCCGAGCCGGGCTGACGGAGCGCACCACTGACTTGGTGCGGGGAGCAGGAACGGGCCGGACCGTACTGGGGACACACACCACTGGCCCTACACCGGGATCTGGAACGGGCCGGACCGGACTGGTAACACACCCCAGTACCTCTCGCCGTGCCTCTACACCTTCCATCCCCTGTGGAACGCTTTTCGACACCTTGTAGAGTCCGCTTAGTGTATATTTTTTGTTTGAACACCACACACACACACACACACACACACACACCTTTTTAGGGTTAGAAAACCACAGATGCCCATAAGGGTATGTTCTCTCTCAAAGTTATACTTGTCACGAGTTGCTAAGCCAGAACCCAGAAGCAGACCAGGACAAGGTAAGTTGAAACGAAGGTGAGTGTTTATTTACAAATTCAAGAGTGATGCTGAATAATCCAGGAACAGAGCGGGCGGCGTTGATTAGTTGTTGGGGGTGCAGTGGTTGATCCCATCCTGGGTCGGCAGCCGCCGACCACCAGGCAGAGGTTGGATGAAGGTTCCGGACGGGTGACTGCAGATGGAACAAAAGCGGGGGTAAGTAAGCAACAAACCAACAAGGTGCAAAAACAACAAAACTAACGCTAGGCTCTAAGACTGATACTCTGGTAAACCTACTGTTCATGGCTAACGATCCGGCAGGAATGGATGTTAGGCCAGAGCCTAAGAAGGGTGATGATCAGGACCAGGTGTGCAGATTGCTGATGGGATGCAGGTGCGGAAATCAAGAGAGCTCCCCGGAGCGTTCCAGAACCCTCGGGAAACTGGAGATCACGAACATAAAAACTAGTCCACAGACAGGACCCGACTCAGACTGCCGGGATCGTTACAGTACCCCCCCTCCGACGAACGCCACCGGGCGGACTCCCCCGGAGCGCCAGGATGGAGGCGGTAGAAGTCACTGATGAGGTCAGCATCTAGGACCTGTCGCCGCGGAATCCAACTCCTCTCTTCAGGACCATACCCCTCCCAGTCCACGAGATACTGGAAACCCCGGCCCCGCCGTCTGGAATCCATGATGCGACGCACCGTGTAGGCAGGACCACCTCCGATCATCCGAGGAGGAGGAGGAGGAGGCGGAGGAGGCAACAGAGGACTGAGGAAAACAGGCTTGAGGCAGGAGACATGAAAGGTGGGATGGACTCTGAGCGTCCTCGGGAGTTTGAGTCGAACTGCCACCGGATTGATCACCTTCTCCACCACAAACGGACCAATGAACTTCGGTAACAACTTCCTAGACTCAGTCCGTAAAGGAAGATCCCTTGTGGCCAACCAGACCCTATCTCCGATGGTGTAGGTGGGAGCGGGATCCGGCGACGATCGCCTGGAGCTGATACCGGTCCGAAACTCTAAGGAGTGCTTTTCTGGCCCGATGCCAGGTCCGGTGGCACGAATATGGACCTGAACAGAAGGCACTGAGAGCTCCTTCTCCTGAGAAGGGAACAAGGGAGGTTGGTAGCCATACAGGCACTGGAAGGGGAGACATCCCAGTGGCAGATGTAGGGAGAGTATTGTGGGCATACTCAACCCAAGGCAACTGAGAGACCCAGGAGGTGGGGTTGGAAGAGGCCAGGCAGCGTAAGCGTGGATTCCATCTTCTGGTTGGCTCTCTCCGCCTGACCATTAGATTGGGGGTGAAAACCAGATGTGAGACTGACTGTAGCTCCAATGGCCAAACAGAAGGACTTCCAGACAGCAGAGGTAAACTGAGGGCCCACGGTCGGAAACGATATCACTGGGCAACCCGTGGACCCTGAAAACCTCCCCTAACCAGGATCTCGGACGTCTCCGAGGCAGAGGGAAGCTTGGCAATTGGCACAAAGTGGGCGAACTTGCTGAATCTGTCCACGATAGTCAGAACGACCGTGTTCCCCTCAGAAGCGGGCAACCCAGTGACAAAGTCCAGGGCCAGATGCGACCATGGTCGCGGGGAATAGGAAGGGGGTGAAGTAGTCCAGAGCTGGGCCGATTGGTACTCTTATTCTGCGCACACACTGGACAGGCAGCAACATAACCCCGAGTATCCTCGGCCATGGCAGGCCACCAAAACGTCTGCGAAGAAACGCCATTGTCCGAGCCACGCCAGGGTGACAAGCCATCTTGCTGGCGTGGGACCATTTGAGGACCGCAGGACGAACCGACTCAGGCACAAACAACCGACCGGGTGGACCGTTACCGGGACCGGGCTGAGTCCGAAGGGCCGCCAGCACCTCCTCCTCAATCTTCCACATAACTGCTCCCACGACGCAGTTCCGGGGGAAGAATTGTCTCGGTCTTGGACCCACTCTCCTCCGTCTTGGAGAACATCCGGGACAAGGCGTCCGCCTTGCCGTTCTTAGATCCAGGTCGGAACGTCAGGGAAAACTTGAATCGTCCGAAAAACAACGCCCACCTGGCCTGGCGGGGAGTTGAGACGTTTAGCCGATTGCACGTAAGCAAGATTCTTGTGGTCAGTCCAGACAATAAACGGTTGCTCCGCCCCTCCAACCAGTGGCGCCACTCCTCCAAGGCAAGTTTCACCGCGAGAAGCTCCCGGTTACCCACATCGTAATTCCTCTCCCAGGCGAAAGGCGACGAGAGTAGTAGGCGCAGGGATGGAGTTTACTGTCCGTGGAGCATCGCTGCGACAGGATGGCGCCAACTCCCACATCAGACCGCGTCCACTTCAACGACGAACTGACGGGCCGTGTCCGGTTGAGAGAGAATCGGTGCGTTGGTGAATCGCCTCTTCAAATCCAGAAACGCTCGATCCGCCTCCGGATTCCACTTGAAGGTCCTGATACTGGAAGTCAAGGCAGTTAACGGAGCGGCCACACGGCTGTAATCCCGGATGAATCTGCGGTAGAAATTCGCAGAACCCCAAAAATCTCTGGAGCTGCAATCTCGTACCGGGCTGGGCCCATTCCAGAACCGCTCTAACCTTCTCCTGGTCCATCCTAATCTCTCCCCTGGAGATGATGTACCCGAGAAAGGATGTCGTGTGGGCGTGAAACTCGCACTTCTCGGCCTTCACGAACAGGCGATTCTCCAACAATCGCTGCAGAACCTGCCGGACATGCTGGACGTGGTCGGAAGGCTTCGAGAAGATCAGAATGTCATCCAGGTAAACAAACACAAAGAGACCGATCATATCTCTCAGGACGTCGTTCACCATACTCTGGAATACCGCTGGAGCATTGGTCAGTCAAAACGGCATCACCTGATACTCGAAGTGACCCATCGGTGTATTGAAACCCGTCAACCACTCGTCCCCCTCTCTGATCCGGACCATGTGATACGCATTGCGTAGGTCTAGCTTGGTGAACACCGTAGCACCCTGTAAGGAGTCGAAGGCAGAACTCATCAAGGGCAGGGGATACTTGTTCTTGACCGTGATGTCATTCAACCCCGATAATCAATACACGGTCGAAGAGAGCCATCCTTCTTACCCACAAAGAAGAATCCTGCCCCCAGGGGTGATGACGAGGGACGAACGAGACCAGCAGCTAGGGACTCCTTGATGTAGGTCTCCAAAGCCTCACGTTCAGGTCGGGAGATACTGTATAACCTTCCCTTGGGGTAGACAGCTCCAGGGAACAGGTTGATGGCACAATCATATGGTCGGTGGGGAGGGAGTGACAGAGCCTTCTGCTTACTGAAAACTTCCCCCAAATCGTGATATGTCTCGGGGAACCAGGGACAAATCTGGGGGTTTAGCCTCAATCACCTGACTGGGAACCGAATGGGGGCAGGCAGTCTTGAGACAGTTAGCATGACAATCAAGGCTCCAACTCGTTACCTTGCCCGTCACCCAATCGAACGTGGGATTGTGTTCCTTCAGCCAGGGGTATCCAAGGACCAGAGGAACATGGGAAGACGGCAGAATGAAGAATGAAATCATCTCAGAATGATTCCCCGACAACCGCATCTTAACCGGTTCAGTCCTCATCGTGATACGTGCCAGACTACTGCCGTCCAGAGTGGTAGCTTCAATGGCTTCCGGCAATTGCTCCTTGGAAAGCCCCAGCTGTTCCACCAACTCGGCATCTAGAAAGCTTCCATCGGCACCTGAATCGATAAAAGCGTTAATCGCTAAGCTCTGATTCCTGTTCATAAGGGTAGCCGGGAAACGGGGTCTGACAGAGGTATTGAGAGGTCGAAACTGGCTCGCTAAAAGTCCTCCCAACTTTAGCGAGCCGCGCAGTTTGACGACCCGACTGGAACCTGAGAAGCTGATCGGTTGGACGGAACCCATTGCTTCTCCCTCCTTCGCTCTCGGACTCGATTATCCACCCGAATAGACAAGGCTACCAAGCTGTCCAGGTCACTAGGCTCGGATAGGAGATCAACTCATCCTTGAGCTGCTCCGACAGACCCTGGTAAAGGCCGCTTGCAGAGCCTCCTCATTCCACCCACTCTCCACAGCCAACGTCTTGAACTCGATCACGAAGTCGGCCACGCTGCGAGTTCCTTGGCGAAGCGAAAACAGGCGCCTAGCTGCGTCCCTCCCTCGGACGGAATGGTCGAAGAGCTTCCTCATCTCGGCCGTGAACCCCTGGTATGAAGCCATGCAGGGATCCTGTCGTTCCCAAACGGTTGAAGCCCACTCCAGCGCTCGACCACGCAGCAACTCAATCACAAAGGCTATCCTAGCCTTGTCTGTGGCATAAGAGTAGGGCTGTAGATCGAACACTAATCCACACTGCATAAGGAAGGAACGGCATCTTCCCAGCTCCCCCTCATATTTATCCGGCGTCGGAACCTTGGGCTCACGGAAGGACCCAGCTTCAGAAGCGGCAGGCGAGATGGGTGAAACCGGTAGTGGATCCTCCACCGGACACTTGCGTTGGTTCTGGACCTCCGTCAGACCGGTAGAAAGGTTCCGAACTGACAACGCGATCTCCTGTAGTACCGTGCTATGATGGCCCAACATCTTCTCCTGCTGGGTAATGGCATGGCGAACAGAGTCCAGGTCCGCTGGGTTCATTACTGGCCGGATCGTTCTGTCACGAGTTGCTAAGCCAGAACCCAGAAGCAGACCAGGACAAGGTAAGTTGAAACGAAGGTGAGTGTTTATTTACAAATTCAAGAGTGATGCTGAATAATCCAGGGAACAGAGCGGGCGGCGTTGATTAGTTGTTGGGGGTGCAGTGGTTGATCCCATCCTGGGTCGGCAGCCGCCGACCACCAGGCAGAGGTTGGATGAAGGTTCCGGACGGGTGACTGCAGATGGAACAAAACGGGGGTAAGTAAGCAACAAACCAACAAGGTGCAAAAACAACAAAACTAACGCTAGGCTCTAAGACTGATACTCTGGTAAACCTACTGTTCATGGCTAACGATCCGGCAGGGAATGGATGTTAGGCCAGAGCCTAAGAAGGGTGATGATCAGGACCAGGTGTGCAGATTGCTGATGGGATGCAGGTGCGGAAATCAAGAGAGCTCCCCGGAGCGTTCCAGAACCCTCGGGAAACTGGAGATCACGAACATAAAAACTAGTCCACAGACAGGACCCGACTCAGACTGCCGGGATCGTTACAATACTGGCTCTTAAGCATCTGGATAGCCTAGTGGGAACCACCTTAGTCGGCTGTGCTTACCTTGCTAAAGTATAACCATGAACATGATCCTATATCCATTTAGATTCCACACAAGGCTCCTGGCATATGGTTCGCTAACTGAATATGAATACTTAAAAAGTTCTCATTATTTTACTCTGCCATAATTAGGACACTGCTTCATCGTTTTCATTTAGTCTTTTGAAAGTCAATCTGAACTTGAACACTCTTACAATAATTTTATCAATCAGAAAACAGATGATCAGCTTGTCTTTGTGGTTGATTTGAAGCACTTGCAGCATGAGGCAATGCTCCGATGATCACATGTCTACACTTTTAGAAAAAAGGGTTCCAATGTGGTTCATTCGGCCGTCCCCGTAGGATGACCCTTTTTGGTTCCAGGTAGAACCCTTTTTGGTTCCAGGTAGAACCCTTTTTGGTTCCAGGTAGAACCCTTTCTGATTCCAGGTAGAACCCTTTTTGGTTCCAGGAAGAACCCTTTTTGGTTCCAGGTAGAACCCTTTTTGGTTCCAGGTAGAACCCTTTTTGGTTCCAGGTAGAACCCTTTTTGGTTCCAGGAAGAACCCTTTTTGGTTCCAGGTAGAACCCTTTTTGGTTCCAGGTAGAACCCTTTTTGGTTCCAGGTAAAACCCAAAAGGGTTATTCAAAGGGTTAACCTATGGGGACAGCCGAATGAACCCTTTTAGGTTCTAGATAGATACCTTTATGGAAAGCTTTGACTATGTACAGACTCAGTGAGCATAGCCTTGCTATTGAGAAAGGCCGCCGTAGGCAGACCTGGCTCTCAAGAGAAGACAGGCTATGTGCACACTGCCCACAAAATGAGGTGGAAACTGAGCTGCACTTCCTAACCTCCTGCCAAATGTATGACTATATTAGAGACACATATTTCCCTCAGATTACACATATCCACAAAGACTATTTGCACATTGTTACAACACTGTATATAGACATAATATGACATTTGAAATGTCTTTATTCTTTTGGAATTTTTGAGTGTAATGTTTACTGTTCATTTTTATTGTTTATTTCACTTTTGTTTATTATGTACTTCACTTGCTTTGACAATGTTTACATACATTTCCCATCTCAATGAAGCCCTTAAATTGAATTGAATTGAATTGAGAGAGAGAGGGAGAGGGAGAGAGAGAGAGGGAGAGAGAGGGAGGAGAGAGACAGAGAGAAAGGGGGGAGAGAGAGAGAGGGAAGAGAGAGAGAAAGAGAGGGTAGAGAGAGAGAGAAGAGAGTGAGAGAGTGAGAGAGAGAGTGAGAGAGAGTGAGAGAGAGAATGAGAGAGAGAAAACAAGAGAGAGAGAGAGAGAGAGAAAGAGAGGGAAGAGAGAGAGAGAGACCAAGAGAGAGAGAGAGAGGGAAGAGAGAGAGAAAGAGAGGGTAGAGAGAGAAGAGAGTAAGAGAGTGAGAGAGAGAATGAGAGAGAGAGAGAGCAAGAGAGAGAGAGGGGGAAGAGAGAGAGAGAAGTGAGTGAGGGAAGAGAGAGAGAGGGAAGAGAGAGAGAGGGAGAGACCGAGAGAGAGAGAGAAAGAGAGAGAGAGAGAGAGAGAGAGAGAGAGAGAGAGAGAGAGAGAGAGAGAGAGAGAGAGAGAGAGAGAGAGAGAGAGAGTGAGAGAGAGAGAGATAGAGAGGAGGGAAGAGAGAGAGAGATGAGAGAGAGGGGAGAGAGAGAGAGGGAAGAGAGAGAAAGAAGAGAGGAAGGGAGGGAGGGAGGGAGGGAGGGAGGGAGGGAAGAGAGAGAGAGAGAGAGAGGGAGAGACAGAATGATGTTGTTTCCCATTCAGTTGAATGCCTGTAGATCCAGTGAGTGAAAGAGAGAGATGGGCTTGTTTGGCTCAGGTTAACATCATGTGGTGTTCAGCATCAGCATGCCTTGGGTAACAAGTAGCTAGTGAGAGAGGGGAAGAGATGCAGCTTGATCGCTATGCTAGTGGTGAAATCACTAGCTAACCGCTGGTCCAGCTAATAGATCCATATAGACATGAGAGAACCACTGGCTAACTGGCTAACCGCTGGTTCAGCTAATAGATCCATATAGACATGAGAGAACCGCTGGCTAACTTGCTAACCGCTGGTCCAGCTAATAGATCCATATAGACATGGGAGAACCGCTGGCTAACTGGCTAACCGCTGGTCCAGCTAATAGATCCATATAGACATGGGAGAACCGCTGGCTAACTGGCTAACTGCTGATCCAGCTAATATATCCATATAGACATGGAAGAACTGCTGGCTAACTGGCTAACCGCTGGTCCAGCTAATAGATCCAGATAGACAGGAGAGAACCGCTGGTTATCTGGCTAACCGCTGGTCCAGCTAATAGATCCATGTAGACAGGAGAGAACCGCTGGCTAACTGGCTAACCGCTGGTCCAGCTAATAGATCCATATAGACAGGAGAGAACCGCTGGCTAACTGGCTAACCGCTGGTCCAGCTAATAGATCCAGATAGACAGGAGAGAACCGCTGGTTATCTGGCTAACCGCTGGTCCAGCTAATAGATCCATGTAGACAGGAGAGAACCGCTGGCTAACTGGCTAACCGCTGGTCCAGCTAATAGATCCATATAGACAGGAGAGAACCGCTGGCTAACTGGCTAACCGCTGGTCCAGCTAATAGATCCATGTAGACAGGAGAGAACCGCTGGCTAACTGGCTAACCACTGGTCCAGCTAATAGATCCATGTAGACAGGAGATAACTGCTGGCTAGGTCTAGCTAATAGATCCATGTAGACAGGAAAGAACCGCTGGCTAGGTCTAGCTAATAGATCCCAAGCTGGCCGGATAGACAGCTGAGGCAGCGTGAAAACCGCTACTGTAGGCAGCATTTAATGTTGAAAAACAGTTGCTCCCTCTCCAACACTGCTTGACCCTTTACTGTGAACATTTTCAATCCCCCTCCAACCTGCTAAGTCAACAAGCCTTTGAAATGTGCCCCAAACCACCACACAAAGACAGAGAGAAAATGCTAATATGTCAGTATCGGTAGCGGCAGTCTTCCCTTCTCTCTCTCTCTCCTTCTCTCTCCTTCTCTCTCTCTCTCTCTCTCCTTCTCTCTCTCTCTCTCTCCTTCTCTCTCTCTCTCTCTCTCTCTCTCCTTCTCTCTCTCTCTCTCTCTCTCTCTCTCTCTCTCTCTGTCTCTCTCTCTCTCTCTCTCTCTCTCTCTCTCTCCTTCCTCTCTCTCTCTCTCTCTCTCTCTCTCTCTCTCTCTCTCTCTCTCTCTCTCTCTCTCTCTCTTTCTCTCTCTCTCTCTCTCTCTCTCTCTCTCTCTCTCTCTCTCTCTCTCTCTCTCTCTCTCTTCTCTCTCTCTCTCTCTCTCTCTCTCTCTCTTTATATCTTTCTCTCAATTCAATCTCAATTTCAATTCAATTCAATTTAAGGGCTTTATTGGCATGGGAAACGTATGTAAACATTGCCAAAGCAAGTGAAGTAGATAGTAAACAAAAGTGAAATAATCAATAAATATTACAGTTTTTCTCAATTGCTAAAACACTAAACCCTATTGTCTGAACCAAATGCTCAGTTGCCTGAACCCACTGATTGAATCAATCACTCTTTTGGCAAAACCATAAGCACTTTTCACCTGTTTAGACATAACTTGCCAACACATTTTCATTGTGATGCACCCGTGCTGCATAATGGTGAGCACAGGTGACAAAAGTCAAACACAATTAGAGCACAGGTGTCACCACTTGAACACAACAACTCAAAATTGATCACACTTGTGGCTAATGATGTGAGGGAACATATACAGTAAGCCAGTTCAGAGAGCACTGGTTTGTGAGGCCCTACAATGGATAGAAATCTGAGAGGAAGAGTTCGTGTGAGAGGAGGTCGAGGTGGTCGAGGTGGTCAGCGAAGACAAAGAACAGTAATATCTGATGAAATCAGAGCTACTGTGATTGACCATGTTATTGTCCATGGTATGATCATGAGGGAGGCTGGACAAAGGGTACAACCAAACATCAGTAGATTCACTGTGTCCACCATTATCCGAAGATTTAGAGAAGAGAACAGGTAATTACCTTTTTTTGACATTATAGTACAGTATGTAAATGTTGACAGCAATTACTGTATGACATACTATATACTGTACCACAGTATACTGTAAGTAAATATATGTTTCAGTACATCACTGTACCAATGTACTGTAGTATTGCAATGGAGGGTTGGTCTAACTGTTTGTAGGCCTAGTATTCCATGTATATTTTTTGTAACTCCATGTTCTCTTTTTGTAGAATTGAAAGACTGCCACATGGGGGTGGGAGGACAGGTATGTTCTCCCCACACCAAGAGACCCTAATTGTTGATATGGTCCGTGAGAACAATGCCATTAAACTGAGCGAAATTCAGCAGAAGATCATTGAGGACCATTTACATTTTGAGGGTATCAACAGTGTCAGCCTCTCTACTGTTGATCGTGTCCTCAAGCGCAACAGACTGCGCATGAAACAGCTATACAGAGTGCCCTTTGATCGCAACTCAGACAGAGTCAAAGAGCAAATATTCCAGTATGTACAGGTTGGCATATATCCAGACACATTCAATGTTGATTACTCTGAGTAGTGATTTACTGTAGTGGCCTAAATCACTTTTTCCGTATCACTTACAAAACTATATCTATTTCTACAGAGGGTTTTTCAACTGGATGCAATGGAAAGACCCCATCAATACATCTACATGGATGAAGCTGGGTTTAATCTCACCAAAAGGAGAAGGAGAGGCCGTAATGTGATTGGCCATCGGGCCATTGTTGGTGTTCCTGGGCAGCGTGGTGGCAATGTCACATTATGTGCTGCCATCAGCAATCATGGGGTTGTCCACCATCATGCCAACCTGGGGCCCTACAACACTCACCAGCTCCTCATTTTCCTCAATCACATGCGAGATGCTTTGTTAGGGCAGCAGGATGAGCATCCCATCTATGTTGTTGTTTGGGACAATGTGAGTTTTCACAGAGCCCTCCAGGTTAGAGAGTGGTACAATATGAACCAAGGTTTTATCAATCTTTGCCTTCCACCGTACTCCCCTTTCCTAAACCCCCATTGAGGAATTCTTCTCCTCATGGCGGTGGAAGGTATATGAACGCCAACCTTACACCAGGGTAAATCTCCTGCAAGCCATGGGACTTGCCTGTGGTGACATAGGTGTGGAGGCATGCCAAGCCTGGATACGGCATGCCAGGGGTTTTTCCCCGTTGCCTGGCCAGACAAAATGTGGCCTGTGATGTGGATGAAGTCCTGTGGCCTGACCCAGTACGGAGACATGATGCTGTGGCTGAGTAATGCACTTATTTGTATATTTTTGTACTTTATTGTTACATGGGCTTACTGTACACAAGTGGCAAACGCATAAGATTTCTGTTTGTTTTTACAAGTGCTACATGTAAATGCACAAGATTTCTGTTTTGTCTTTTTTTACAAGTGCTAAATGCACAGTTTTTTTTTGTTTTGCAACATGCATTTAGCCTACAGTGAACAATAAACATTTATTTCTCCAGCTTCATGTCCTGAGCATTGTGTTTTCTATTTTTCTACGTAGTGTTTAGTGACTGTTCAGTAGTGTTTTTTATTTTGATTGACTCGGGGCACTATTTGACAACATAGTTCAGTTTTGAGCACAGATTGAACTGTTTTGAGGTGAAAGTTTGGTTTTGCAAGAAGAGTCTAAGGTTTTGTGAATGTAGCTTGAAAATTGGGTTTTGTGTTCACAGTTAAGAGAAAAGGAGAGCAGCTTTCAAGAAATGTGTCTTAGCAATCGAGAAAAACTGTAACAGTAAACATTACACTCAGAAGTTCCAAAAGAATAAAGACATTTCATATGTCATATAATGTATATATACAGTGTTGTAACAATGTGCAAATATCTCTCTCTCTCTCTCTCTCTCTCTCTCTCTCTCTCTCTCTCTCTCTCTCTCTCTCTCTCTCTCTCTCTCTCTCTCTCTCTCTCTCTCTTTCTAATAATTAATAATAATATGCCATTTAGCAGACGCTTTTATCCAAAGCAACTTACAGTCATTTGTGCATACATTTTTACGTATGGGTGGTCCCGGGGATCGAACCCACTACCCTGGCATTACAAGCACCATGCTCTACCAATTGAGCTACAGAGGACCATTTCTCACTCTCTCTTTCTCACCCTCTCTTTCTCATTCTCTCTCTTTCTCATTCTCTCGCTTTCATTCTCTCTCTCTCTCCTAATTTGTCCACATGGAAGTTACAATGCCAGGAATTAGCCGAATGAGATCTGCTCTCCAGAGGGGGAGAAAAGCGATTATGTTTGATCATGGAAATAAACAAGAACATTACAAGGCTTTGTTGGTTTTATGATCTGGAACAAATGCATGTTGTTATGTGTGAGGAGGGACTAATTCAAGGTTGAATGTTGAAGTTATTAGGAAATCACAAAAGATAATTAGGGACAGAGGAAGACAAGAAAGGAAAGGTTAGTTAGAGCAATCCCTCTTATACCCAGGGAAAAAAGAGAATCACAAAACATGGTTAATCTTTTCTTCTTGGGATTTCAGAAGACGTACTGTATACTCCAATATCCACCCTAGAATTCTGTACCACTTAGAGCTCCAATATCCACCATAGAATACTGTAACACTTAGATCTCTAATATCCACCCTAGAATACTGTAACACAGAGCTCTAATATCCACCCTAGAATACTGTAACACAGAGCTCTAATATCCACCCTAGAATACTGTAACACAGAGCACTAATATCCACCCTAGAATACTGTAACACTTAGATCTCTAATATCCACCCTAGAATACTGTAACACAGAGCTCTAATATCCACCCTAGACTACTGTACCACAGAGCTCTAATATCCACCCTAGAATACTGTACCATTTATAGCACTAATATCCACCCTAGAATACTGTACCATTTATAGCACTAATATCCACCCTAAAATACTGTAACACAGAGCTCTAATATCCACCCTAGAATACTGTAACATTTATAGCACTAATATCCACCCTAGAATACTGTACCACAGAGCTCTAATATCCACCCTAGAATACTGTAACATTTATAGCACTAATATCCACCCTAGAATACTGTAACACAGAGCTCTAATATCCACCCTAGAATACTGTACCACAGAGCACTAATATCCACCCTAGAATACTGTACCACAGAGCTCTAATATCCACCCTAGAATACTGTACCATTTATAGCACTAATATCCACCCTAGAATACTGTAACACAGAGCTCTAATATCCACCCTAGAATACTGTAACATTTATAGCACTAATATCCACCCTAGAATACTGTAATACAGAGCTCTAATATCCACCCTAGAATACTGTACCACAGAGCACTAATATCCACCCTAGAATACTGTACCACAGAGCTCTAATATCCACCCTAGAATACTGTACCACTTAGATCTCTAATATCCACCCTAGAATACTGTACCATTTATAGCACTAATATCCACCCCTAGAATACTGTACCACTTAGATCTCTAATATCCACCCTAGAATACTGTACCACTTAGATCTCTAATATCCACCCTAGAATAATGTACCACTTAGATCTCTAATATCCACCCTAGAATACTGTAACACAAAGCACTAATATCCACCCTAGAATACTGTAACACAGAGCTCTAATATCCACCCTAGAATACTGTACCACTTAGATCTCTAATATCCACCCTAGAATACTGTAACACAGAGCTCTAATATCCACCCTAGAATACTGTAACACAGAGCTCTAATATCCACCCTAGAATACTGTAACACAGAGCTCTAATATCCACCCTAGAATACTGTACCACTTAGATCTCTAATATCCACCCTAGAATAATGTACCACTTAGATCTCTAATATCCACCCTAGAATACTGTAACACAGAGCTCTAATATCCACCCTAGAATAATGTACCACGTAGATCTCTAATATCCACCCTAGAATACTGTAACACAGAGCTCTAATATCCACCCTAGAATACTGTAACACAGAGCTCTAATATCCACCCTAGAATACTGTAACACAGAGCTCTAATATCCACCCTAGAATACTGTACCACTTAGATCTCTAATATCCACCCTAGAATACTGTACCACAGAGCTCTAATATCCACCCTAGAATACTGTAACACAGAGCTCTAATATCCACCCTAGAATACTGTAACACAGAGCTCTAATATCCACCCTAGAATACTGTAACACAGAGCTCTAATATCCACCCTAGAATACTGTAACACAGAGCTCTAATATCCACCCTAGAATACTGTAACACAGAGCTCTAATATCCACCCTAGAATACTGTACCACAGAGCTCTAATATCCACCCTAGAATATTGTACCACTTAGATCTCTAATATCCACCCTAGAATACTGTAACACAGAGCTCTAATATCCACCCTAGAATACTGTAACACAGAGCTCTAATATCCACCCTAGAATACTGTAACACAGAGCACTAATATCCACCTAGAATACTGTAACACTTAGATCTCTAATATCCACCCTAGAATACTGTAACACAGAGCTCTAATATCCACCCTAGACTACTGTACCACAGAGCTCTAATATCCACCCTAGAATACTGTACCATTTATAGCACTAATATCCACCCTAGAATACTGTACCATTTATAGCACTAATATCCACCCTAAAATACTGTAACACAGAGCTCTAATATCCACCCTAGAATACTGTAACATTTATAGCACTAATATCCACCCTAGAATACTGTACCACAGAGCTCTAATATCCACCCTAGAATACTGTAACATTTATAGCACTAATATCCACCCTAGAATACTGTAACACAGAGCTCTAATATCCACCCTAGAATACTGTACCACAGAGCACTAATATCCACCCTAGAATACTGTACCACAGAGCTCTAATATCCACCCTAGAATACTGTACCATTTATAGCACTAATATCCACCCTAGAATACTGTAACACAGAGCTCTAATATCCACCCTAGAATACTGTAACATTTATAGCACTAATATCCACCCTAGAATACTGTAACACAGAGCTCTAATATCCACCCTAGAATACTGTACCACAGAGCACTAATATCCACCCTAGAATACTGTACCACAGAGCTCTAATATCCACCCTAGAATACTGTACCACTTAGATCTCTAATATCCACCCTAGAATACTGTACCATTTATAGCACTAATATCCACCCTAGAATACTGTACCACTTAGATCTCTAATATCCACCCTAGAATACTGTACCACTTAGATCTCTAATATCCACCCTAGAATAATGTACCACTTAGATCTCTAATATCCACCCTAGAATACTGTAACACAGAGCACTAATATCCACCCTAGAATACTGTAACACAGAGCTCTAATATCCACCCTAGAATACTGTACCACTTAGATCTCTAATATCCACCCTAGAATACTGTAACACAGAGCTCTAATATCCACCCTAGAATACTGTAACACAGAGCTCTAATATCCACCCTAGAATACTGTAACACAGAGCTCTAATATCCACCCTAGAATACTGTACCACTTAGATCTCTAATATCCACCCTAGAATAATGTACCACTTAGATCTCTAATATCCACCCTAGAATACTGTAACACAGAGCTCTAATATCCACCCTAGAATAATGTACCACGTAGATCTCTAATATCCACCCTAGAATACTGTAACACAGAGCTCTAATATCCACCCTAGAATACTGTAACACAGAGCTCTAATATCCACCCTAGAATACTGTAACACAGAGCTCTAATATCCACCCTAGAATACTGTACCACTTAGATCTCTAATATCCACCCTAGAATACTGTACCACAGAGCTCTAATATCCACCCTAGAATACTGTAACACAGAGCTCTAATATCCACCCTAGAATACTGTAACACAGAGCTCTAATATCCACCCTAGAATACTGTAACACAGAGCTCTAATATCCACCCTAGAATACTGTAACACAGAGCTCTAATATCCACCCTAGAATACTGTAACACAGAGCTCTAATATCCACCCTAGAATACTGTACCACAGAGCTCTAATATCCACCCTAGAATACTGTACCACTTAGATCTCTAATATCCACCCTAGAATACTGTACCACAGAGCTCTAATATCCACCCTAGAATACTGTAACACAGAGCTCTAAAATCCACCCTAGAATACTGTACCACTTAGATCTCTAATATCCACCCTAGAATACTGTAACACAGAGCTCTATTATCCACCCTAGAATACTGTACCACAGAGCTCTAATATCCACCCTAGAATACTGTACCACAGAGCTCTAATATCCACCCTAGAATACTGTACCACTTAGATCTCTAATATCCACCCTAGAATACTGTAACACAGAGCTCTAATATCCACCCTAGAATAATGTACCACTTAGATCTCTAATATCCACCCTAGAATACTGTAACACAGAGCTCTAATATCCACCCTAGAATACTGTAACACAGAGCTCTAATATCCACCCTAGAATACTGTAACACAGAGCTCTAATATCCACCCTAGAATACTGTAACACAGAGCTCTAATATCCACCCTAGAATACTGTAACACAGAGCTCTAATATCCACCCTAGAATACTGTAACACAGAGCTCTAATATCCACCCTAGAATACTGTACCACAGAGCTCTAATATCCACCCTAGAATACTGTACCACTTAGATCTCTAATATCCACCCTAGAATACTGTAACACAGAGCTCTAATATCCACCCTAGAATACTGTAACACTTAGAGTGAAGAATGTATTGGACATGCATAAGTGGTAGTGATGGGGGAAGAAGTCGATACAGTTGCATATCATTATATAATTATTTACATAATATCATATCGTATTGTTTTGACAACATCGCAATATTATTTTAGCGCTAGTTGGCTGTACCTGCACCAAAACTAATTTTTCCAATTTGTTTTCAGCTACTTTTATTATTTGACTGATCTAAGCTAGTTTTGTCATGGCTCTCTCTAGTCCCTCTGCAGCAGACATATGATGAGCAAGATGTTTGGAACATTAAATCGCAATAAAATCACAGTATGGAATCACAATACATATCGTATCGGCACCTAAGCATCATTATAATATCGTATCGTGAGGTCCCTGGCAATTCAAAGCCCTGTTATTTTTTTTATTTTTTTTTGTGTTACTTTTTTTTGTGTTTTATGTGTTACTGTATGCTAGTATAGATATTGTAAGGTAGCCTATGCTATTATAAAGCCAGAAAAGTGTGAGTTTATTGATTTCTATTTAATGATCTAATTAATCCAACATGTGTTTAGGATATGCTATGTGTGTATAGATTGCATATACAGTACAAACTTCTGTGGACCATAGACTGTTTGCTCAGTCAAAGAGACTGAGAGTATAAAAGCCATCTGGCAGTAAGGAAGTCAGACAGGAAGTCAGGTGGTGTTAGACCTCAGGTGAAAGGTTACTCCAGAGATCTAAGAGGTAACCTGCCAGGTGAGAGCTGCCCTGTGAGTCCCAATAAGGAAAGGCTTTTCAAAGGGCCCTGTCTCTGTCTCTGGCTCGGTCTGGCTTTTTTGAGTCTCTACTAGGGTTGAGTTCCAAATGGCACCCTATTCCCTTTATAGTGCACTACATCCTATGGGACCTGGTCAAAGGTAGTGCACTACATAGGGAATAGGATGCCATTTGGGATACACACCATGTCTCTTGGTCTTCCTTTGGCCTCCACACTTCAAACACACCAGAGCCTTTGTTTCTGGGGTGAATGGCATAAATCTGCTACCTGAAAGAGAAGCTGTGGCCCGGACTGATCCTCCTGGGCCACGCTGAGTAGAGAGGAGGGGAGGTGGAAAGAATGGCAGGGGAGAGAGAGGAGGGGAGAGGAGAGTAGAAGAGAGTAAAAGAGAGGAGAGAGGAGATGTCACGGTTTACTATGCCAGAACCCAGAAGCAGACCAGGACAAGGTACGTTGAGAGAAAGGTGAGTGTTTATTTAATAGATTCCGAGTGAGGCTGAATAATCCAGGGAACAGAGCGGGTGGCGTGGATGGGTTGTTGAGGGTGCAGTGGTTGGTCCGGTAATGGCTCGGCAGCCGCCGACCATCAGGCAGAGGTTGGGTGAAGGTTCCGGTGAGAGACTGCAGACAGAACAAAAACGGAGGTCAGTACACAGCAAGTCACAAAGTGCAAAACAACAAAACTAACACTAATGGCTCAGAGGCTGATACGCTGACAAACATACTGTTCATAGCTAACGATCCGGCAGGAACTGGATGTTCGGCCAGAGCCTAAGAAGGGTGATGATCAGGACCAGGTGTGCAGATTGCTGATGGGATGCAGGTGCGGAAAACAAGAGCGCTCCCGGAGCGTTCCCGAACCCTCGGGAAACTGGAGATTACGAACAGGAACACTAGTCACCAGACAGGACCCGACTCAGACAGCCGGGATCGTTACAGTACCCCCCTCCGACGAACGCCACCGGGCGGACTCCCGGAGCGCCAGGATGGAGGCGGTAGAAGTCACTGATGAGGTCCGCATCTAGGACCTGTCGCCGCGGAATCCAACTCCTCTCCTCAGGGCCATACCCCCTCCCAGTCCACGAGATACTGGAAACCCCGGCCCCGCCGTCTGGAATCCATGATGCGCCGCACCGTGTAGGCAGGACCACCTCCGATCATCCGAGGAGGAGGAGGAGGAGGCGGAGGAGGCAACAGAGGACTGAGGAAGACAGGCTTGAGGCAGGAGACATGAAAGGTGGGATGGACTCTGAGCGTCCTCGGTAGTTTGAGTCGAACTGCCACTGGATTGATCACCTTCTCCACCACAAACGGACCAATGAACTTCGGTAACAACTTCCTAGACTCAGTCCGTAACGGAAGATCCCGTGTGGCCAACCAAACCCTATCTCCGATGGTATAGGTGGGAGCGGGGATCCGGCGACGATTCGCCTGGAGCTGATACCGGTCCGAAACTCCAAGGAGTGCCTTTCTGGCCCGATGCCAGGTCCGGTGGCAACGACGAATATGGGCCTGAACCGAAGGCACTGAGAGCTCCTTCTCCTGAGAAGGAAACAGGGGAGGTTGGTAGCCATACAGGCACTGGAAGGGAGACATCCCAGTGGCAGATGTAGGAAGAGTATTGTGGGCATACTCAACCCAAGGCAACTGAGAGACCCAGGAGGTGGGGTTGGAAGAGACCAGACAGCGTAGCGTGGATTCCATCTTCTGGTTGGCTCTCTCCGCCTGACCATTGGATTGGGGGTGAAAACCAGATGTGAGACTGACTGTAGCTCCAATGGCCAAACAGAAGGACTTCCAGACAGCAGAGGTAAACTGAGGGCCACGGTCGGAAACGATATCACTGGGCAAACCGTGGACCCTGAAAACCTCCCTAACCAGGATCTCGGACGTCTCCGAGGCAGAGGGAAGCTTGGCAATTGGCACAAAGTGGGCGAACTTGCTGAATCTGTCCACGATAGTCAGAACGACCGTGTTCCCCTCAGAAGCGGGCAACCCAGTGACGAAGTCCAGGGGCCAGATGCGACCATGGTCGCCGGGGAATAGGAAGGGGGTGAAGTAGTCCAGAGCTGGGCCGATTGGTACTCTTATTCTGCGCACACACTGGACAGGCAGCAACAAAACCCCCGAGTATCCTCGGCCATGGCAGGCCACCAAAAACGTCTGCGAAGAAACGCCATTGTCCGAGCCACGCCAGGGTGACAAGCCATCTTGCTGGCGTGGGACCATTTGAGGACAGCAGGACGAACCCGACTCAGGCACAAACAACCGACCGGGTGGACCGTTACCGGGACCGGGCTGAGTCCGAAGGGCCGCCAGCACCTCCTCCTCAATCTTCCACATAACTGCTCCCACGACGCAGTTCCGGGGAGGATTGTCTCGGTCTTGGACCCACTCTCCTCCGTCTTGGAGAACATCCGGGACAAGGCGTCCGCCTTGCCGTTCTTAGATCCAGGTCGGAACGTCAGGGTAAACTTGAATCGTCCGAAAAACAACGCCCACCTGGCCTGGCGGGAGTTGAGGCGTTTAGCGATTGCACGTAAGCAAGATTCTTGTGGTCAGTCCAGACAATAAACGGTTGCTCCGCCCCCTCCAACCAGTGGCGCCACTCCTCCAAGGCAAGTTTCACCGCGAGAAGCTCCCGGTTACCCACATCGTAATTCCTCTCCGCAGGCGAAAGGCGACGAGAGTAGTAGGCGCAGGGATGGAGTTTACTGTCCGTGGAGCATCGCTGCGACAGGATGGCGCCAACTCCCACATCAGACGCGTCCACTTCAACGACGAACTGACGGGCCGTGTCCGGTTGAGAGAGAATCGGTGCGTTGGTGAATCGCCTCTTCAAATCCAGAAACGCTCGATCCGCCTCCGGATTCCACTTGAAGGTCCTGATACTGGAAGTCAAGGCAGTTAACGGAGCGGCCACACGGCTGTAATCCCGGATGAATCTGCGGTAGAAATTCGCAAACCCCAAAAATCTCTGGAGTTGCAATCTCGTACCGGGCTGGGCCCATTCCAGAACCGCTCTAACCTTCTCCTGGTCCATCCTAATCTCTCCCCTGGAGATGATGTACCCGAGAAAGGATGTCGTGTGGGCGTGAAACTCGCACTTCTCGGCCTTCACGAACAGGCGATTCTCCAACAATCGCTGCAGAACCTGCCGGACATGCTGGACGTGGTCGGAAGGTTCCTTCGAGAAGATCAGAATGTCATCCAGGTAAACAAACACAAAGAGACCGATCATATCTCTCAGGACGTCGTTCACCATACTCTGGAATACCGCTGGAGCATTGGTCAGTCCAAACGGCATCACCTGATACTCGAGTGACCCATCGGTGTATTGAAACCCGTCAACCACTCGTCCCCCTCTCTGATCCGGACCAGGTGATACGCATTGCGTAGGTCTAGCTTGGTGAACACCGTAGCACCCTGTAAGGAGTCGAAGGCAGAACTCATCAAGGGCAGGGGATACTTGTTCTTGACCGTGATGTCATTCAACCCCGATAATCAATACACGGTCGAAGAGAGCCATCCTTCTTACCCACAAAGAAGAATCCTGCCCCCAGGGGGTGATGACGAGGGACGAACGAGACCAGCAGCTAGGGACTCCTTGATGTAGGTCTCCAACGCCTCACGTTCAGGTCGGGAGATACTGTATAACCTTCCCTTGGGGTAGACAGCTCCAGGGACCAGGTTGATGGCACAATCATATGGTCGGTGGGGAGGGAGTGACAGAGCCTTCTGCTTACTGAAAACTTCCCCCAAATCGTGATATGTCTCGGGAACCAGGGACAAATCTGGGGGTTTAGCCTCAATCACCTGACTGGGAACCGAATGGGGGCAGGCAGTCTTGAGACAGTTAGCATGACAATCAAGGCTCCAACTCGTTACCTTGCCCGTCACCCAATCGAACGTGGGATTGTGTTCCTTCAGCCAGGGGTATCCAAGGACCAGAGGAACATGGGAAGACGGCAGAATGAAGAATGAAATCATCTCAGAATGATTCCCCGACAACCGCATCTTAACCGGTTCAGTCCTCATCGTGATACGTGCCAGACTACTGCCGTTCAGAGTGGTCGCTTCAATGGCTTCCGGCAATTGCTCCTTGGAAAGCCCCAGCTGTTCCACCAACTCGGCATCAAGAAAGCTTCCACCGGCACCTGAATCGATAAAGCGTTAAGCGCTAAGCTCTGATTCCTGTTCACAAGGGTAGCCGGGAACGGGGTCTGACAGAGGTACTGAGAGGTTGAAACTGGCTCGCTAAAAGTCCTCCCAACTTTAGCGAGCCGGGCAGTTTGACGACCGCCGGGAACAAGTGGAGATGTAATGTCCCGAGCTACCACAGTAGAGGCAGCAGTTGGTCTTACGTCTATGTTGACGCTCCTCCTTGGTTAACCCGTGCCGCCCCACTTGCATGGGTTCAGAATCGGGAGAGAACCTCTCCACTAATCCATTGTGGTGGAGAATGATCGACGTGTTCTGGTCCACCACCCGACCCGACTGGGAACTGAGAAGCTGATCGATTGGACGGACCCCATTGCTTCTCCCTCCTTCGGCTCTCGAACTCGATTATCCACCCGAATAGACAAGGCTACCAAGCTGTCCAGGTCACTAGGCTCCGGATAGGAGATCAACTCATCCTTGAGCTGCTCCGACAGACCCTGGTAAAAGGCCGCTTGCAGAGACTCCTCGTTCCACCCACTCTCCACAGCCAACGTCTTGAACTCGATCACGAAGTCGGCCCACGCTGCAGTTCCTTGGCGAAGCGAAAACAGGCGCCTAGCTGCGTCCCTCCCTCGGACGGAATGGTCGAAGAGCTTCCTCATCTCGGCCGTGAACCCCTGGTATGAAGCCATGCAGGGATCCTGTCGTTCCCAAACGGCTGACGCCCACTCCAGCGCTCGACCACGCAGCAACTCAATCACAAAGGCTATCCTAGCCTTGTCTGTGGCATAAGAGTAGGGCTGTAGATCGAACACTAATCCACACTGCATAAGGAAGGAACGGCATCTTCCCAGCTCCCCCTCATATTTATCCGGCGCCGGAACCTTGGGCTCACGGATGGACACAGCTTCAGAAGCGGCAGGCGAGATGGGTGAAACCGGTAGTGGATCCTCCACCGGACACTTACGTTGGTTCTGGACCTCCGTCAGACCGGTAGAAAGGTTCCGAACTGACAACGCGATCTCCTGTAGTACCGTGCTATGATGGCCCAACATCTTCTCCTGCTGGGTAATAGCATGGCGAACAGAGTCCAGGTCCGCTGGGTTCATTACTGGCGGATCGTTCTGTCACGGTTTACTATGCCAGAACCCAGAAGCAGACCAGGACAAGGTACGTTGAGAGAAAGGTGAGTGTTTATTTAATAGATTCCGAGTGAGGCTGAATAATCCAGGGAACAGAGCGGGTGGCGTGGATGGGTTGTTGAGGGTGCAGTGGTTGGTCCGGTAATGGCTCGGCAGCCGCCGACCATCAGGCAGAGGTTGGGTGAAGGTTCCGGGTGAGAGACTGCAGACAGAACAAAAACGAGGTCAGTACACAGCAAGTCACAAAGTGCAAAACAACAAAACTAACACTAATGGCTCAGAGGCTGATACGCTGACAAACATACTGTTCATAGCTAACGATCCGGCAGGAACTGGATGTTCGGCCAGAGCCTAAGAAGGGTGATGATCAGGACCAGGTGTGCAGATTGCTGATGGGATGCAGGTGCGGAAAACAAGAGCGCTCCCCGGAGCGTTCCCGAACCCTCGGGAAACTGGAGATTACGAACAGGAACACTAGTCACCAGACAGGACCCGACTCAGACAGCCGGGATCGTTACAGGAGAGGAGAGGAGAGGAGAGGAGAGGAGAGGAGAGGAGAGGAGAGGAGAGGAGAGGAGAGGAGAGGAGAGGAGAGGAGAGGCGGGAGGGGAGAGGAGAGGAGAGGAGAGGAGAGGAGAGGAGAGGAGAGGAGAGGAGAGGAGAGGAGAGGAGAGGAGAGGAGAGGAGAGGAGAGGAGAGGAGACTAAACCAACTTTACAAAACCATAGTGTGTGTAGCCTATAATTCAATAGCAGAGCACGCAGAGGCTTCTCTGAGCCATATTGAGATAGTGACAGTAGAGTCCTGGTCATATTGAGATAGTGACAGTAGAGTCCTGGTCATATTGAGATAGTGACAGTAGAGTCCTGGTCATATTGAGTTGTCATTATGGTGTTGGGAAACAACTGTAGGATAAGATTAGCTGATAATGTGATAAACTGAACTGGTAAACTCAACACTACCAAGTCAATATGCAAACCAATGTCAAATACAGCAGGTCAAATACCCAACCAGTTAATTCACATAACATTTGTGTTATTGTTTTAATACTAATCCTTGGCAGCTGGACAATAACCAAAGCCGCTTTTTACACAATGGAACATTTTATTAAAATGATCCGCCGCCAAGCAGTGACAGAATAAAACAAGACGAATGACATGTTCCATCTGATGTGTTTCTGAATCCAGCCAGTCAGGTGACTGAATGAATAATCCTGAACAACAACAAAAGAGAGAAACTCTCCAAGGACGCTTAATGCCTCATTAATATTTTGAATTATTAAATCCAATTAGTATAAGAAAAGCTCTTGACCTATTTTCACCATTGATTGTTCCATTCCATCATAACCCAACACATCACATCTGAGTTAAAACCTCCATTCCATCATAACCCAACACATCACATCTGAGTTAAAACCTCCATTCCATCATAACCCAACACATCACATCCGAGTTAAAACCTCCATTCCATCATAACCCAACACATCACATCCGAGTTAAAACCTCCATTCCATCATAACCCAACACATCACATCTGAGTTAAAACCTCCATTCCATCATAACCCAACACATCACATCCGAGTTAAAACCTCCATTCCATCATAACCCAACACATCACATCTGAGTTAAAACCTCCATTCCATCATAACCCAACACATCACATCCGAGTTAAAACCTCCATTCCATCATAACCCAACACATCACATCCGAGTTAAAACCTCCATTCCATCATAACCCAACACATCACATCCGAGTTAAAACCTCCATTCCATCATAACCCAACACATCACATCCGAGTTAAAACCTCCATTCCATCATAACCCAACACATCACATCTGAGTTAAAACCTCCATTCCATCATAACCCAACACATCACATCCGAGTTAAAACCTCCATTCCATCATAACCCAACACATCACATCCGAGTTAAAACCTCCATTCCATCATAACCCAACACATCACATCAGAGATAAAACCTCCATTCCATCATAACCCAACACATCACATCCGAGTTAAAACCTCCATTCCATCATAACCCAACACATCACATCCGAGTTAAAACCTCCATTCCATCATAACCCAACACATCACATCCGAGTTAAAACCTCCATTCCATCATAACCCAACACATCACATCCGAGTTAAAACCTCCATTCCATTATTAGAACATGAGGGCTGTCTAGCTCTGTCTAGCTCTGTCTGGTTCTGTCTGGCTCTGTCTAGCTCTGTCTGGCTCTGTCTGGCTCTGTCTGGCTCTGTCTAGCTCTGTCTGGCTCTGTCTGGCTCTGTCTGGCTCTGTCTATCTCTGTCTGGCTCTGTCTGGCTCTGTCTGGCTCTGTCTGGCTCTGTCTGGCTCTGTCTAGCTCTGTCTGGCTCTGTCTGGCTCTGTCTAGCTCTGTCTGGCTCTGTCTAGCTCTCTCTAGCTCTGTCTGGCTCTGTCTGGCTCTGTCTAGCTCTGTCTAGCTCTGTCTGGCTCTGTCTAGCTCTGTCTAGCTCTGTCTGGCTCTGTCTGGCTCTGTCTGGCTCTGTCTAGCTCTGTCTGGCTCTGTCTAGCTCTGTCTAGCTCTGTCTAGCTCTGTCTGGCTCTGTCTAGCTCTGTCTGGCTCTGTCTAGCTCTGTCTGGCTCTGTCTAGCTCTGTCTGCCTCTGTCTGGCTCTATCTAGCTCTGTCTGGCTCTGTCTAGCTCTGTCTGGCTCTGTCTGGCTCTGTCTGGCTCTGTCTGGCTCTGTCTGGCTCTGTCTGGATCTGTCTGGCCTTCTATTCTCTCTGTTGTTTTGGGGACTGAGGTGTTCTCCTCTCTGCTTTCTCCTAAGAATGAGTCCCCCAGCAGTCTAGCCTGGGTATTATAGGTACTATACTATACTGTAATATACTATACTATACTATAATATACTATACTATACTATACTATACTGTAATATACTATACTGCACTGCACTATACTATACTGTACTATACTGTACTATATTATACTATACTATACTGTAATATACTATACTATACTATACTATACTGTAATATACTATACTATACTATACTATACTATACTGTAATATACTATACTGTAATATACTATACTGTAATATACTATACTGTACTGTACTATACTGTACTGTACTATACTATACTATACTATACTATACTATACTATACTATAATGTACTGTACTGTACTGTACTGTACTATAATGTACTATAATGTACTATTCTGTACTCTCTCTCTGTCTGTTGTGCTGTGGTGCGTGACGTGGTGGTGTGGTGTGGTGGTGTGTTATTTGGCATATCTTGTGGCTTGCTAGCTACACTGTTGACATTTTGACAAGAAGATGTGGTAGTTAACTAGCTTGTTAATTGTTTACAAACAAATTAGTGATTGTGCTAGAAAGCTAAACAGCTACCTAGCTAGCTAGTTGACTGCTGTGGCTAGACAAAAAGGACTTGTTTTGAAAGTTGGATAATCTTGTCCTTTGAGGCTTTGAAAGTGTTCTTACACTATGATTTTGAACATTCAAAGCGACTGGGAAAAGCCCATGGCAGGCATTGATGTCACCATAGCTTGCTACATAACTTCTGAGTGACAGGAAGCACGAGCACCACCGCCAATCAGCCTACACCATTGCGCACACACCCGTCGTTACTATGACCACTAGCGTTGCCATGTCAGCAAATGACTGTTGTCTGAACACACACAAATCCGATTTGGTCACTTTTGTAACTTGCTGTTTGGACAGTCAGTATTCCAAAACGGATTTGAAATACAACACTGATTTGAGCCTGCAGTGTGAACAAGGCTTTACTGGTCTGAACTGGTCACTGAACTGTAAAACATAAAACATTTTCACAATTTACATGTCAATGTGAGGGCTATGTAGTTCCCTGAGAATATATTACTATTTATTTTTCCCTTTCGTGATCTTGTACTACCACTTTAGACAGCTAGATGACAAGCACCAGCCCCTCTGTCTCAGCATCTCAACCAGCCACTCAGCCATGGTAGAGAGATTATCAGTGGAAATCTCCATCCAACTCCAAACTTCTTTAATTCCTCTGAATCAATGACGGGTGCAGCACGGCGTGATTGATAATGATATTAACATTGATTGTTGTAGATCCCCCCCATTTAGCTCCCAAGACTACAAAGTGCCCAAACAAAACAGAACAGAAGAGAAGAGAGCTGTCTGTCTAATATGCATGCAATCCAGTGCTGCGATAGAGGCTCGCCAAATGAAAACCTATTCCCTATATAGTGCAGTACTACGGTGCCGTTTGGGACGCATACAGAGCTTGGGCTTGGAAGACGTCTGCCAGTAGATAAATGATATAAGGCTCCTGTGAAAAGGGCCTATCAGTCCCTAAGGAGCTTAGCTGCAGGGCGAAGACTGGGGTTGCATCCTAAATGAGGGGAGGAAGAGGAGAGGAGAGGAGAGGAGAGGGAGAGGAGAGGAGAGGAGAGGAGAGGAGAGGAGAGGAGAGGAGAGGAGAGGAGAGGAGAGGAGAGGAGAGGAGAGGGGAGGGGAGGGGAGGGAGGGGAGGGGGAGGAGAGGAGAGGGAGAGGAGAGGAGAGGAGAGGGAGAGGAGAGGGAGAGGGAGGGAGAGGAGAGGGAGAGGAGAGGAGAGGAGAGGAGAGGAGAGGAGAGGGATGGACAAACAGAGAGAGAGAGAGAGAGAGACCGAGAGAGAGAGAGAGAGAGAGACGAGAGATGAGAGACATTGAATGAATTACAGGACAAAATACAAACCCTCCAACCCAAAAAGTACTGTGGTGTTGATGGTATCCTCAATGAAATGATAAAATATACAGACCACGAATTTCAATTAGCTATACTTAAACTCTTTAACATCATCCTTAGCTCTGGCATCTTCCCCAATATTTGGAACCAAGGACTGATCACCCCAATCCACAAAAGTGGAGACAAATTTGACCCCAATAACTACCGTGGGATATGCGTCAACAGCAACCTTGGGAAGATCCTCTGCATTATCATTAACAGCAGACTAGTTCATTTCCTCAGTGAAAACAATGTACTGAGCAAATGTCAAATTGGCTTCTTACCAAATTACCGTACGACAGACCACGTATTCGCCCTGCACACCCTAATTGACAAACAAACAAACCAAAACAAAGGCAAAGTCTTCTCATGCTTTGTTGATTTCAAAAAAGCTTTTGACTCAATTTGGCATGAGGGTCTGCTATACAAATTGATGGAAAGTGGGGTTGGGGGAAAAACATACGACATTATAAAATCCATGTACACAAACAACAAGTGTGCGGTTAAAATTGGCAAAAACACACACATTTCTTTCCCACAGGGCCGTGGGGTGAGACAGGGATGCAGTTTAAGCCCCACCCTCTTCAACATATATATCAACGAATTGGCGAGGGCACTAGAACAGTCTGCAGAACCCGGCCTCACCCTACTAGAATCTGAAGTCAAATGTCTTCTGTTTGCTGATGATCTGGTGCTTCTGTCACCAACCAAGGAGGGCCTACAGCAGCACCTAGATCTTCTGCACAGATTCTGTCAGACCTGGGCCCTGACAGTAAATCTCAGTAAGACAAAAATAATGGTGTTCCAAAAAAGGTCCAGTTGCCAGGACCACAAATACAAATTCCATCTAGACACCGTTGCCCTAGAGCACATAAAAAACTATACATACCTCGGCCTAAACATCAGCGCCACAGGTAACTTCCACAAAGCTGTGAACGATCTGAGAGACAAGGCAAGAAGGGCCTTCTATGCCATCAAAAGGAACATAAAATTTGACATACCAATTAGGATCTGGCAAAAAATACTTGAATCAGTTATAGAACCCATTGCCCTTTATGGTTGTGAGGTCTGGGGTCCGCTCACCAACCAAGAATTCACAAAATGGGACAAACACCAAATTGAGACTCTGCATGCAGAATTCTGCAAAAACATCCTCCGTGTACAACGTAAAACACCAAATAATGCATGCAGAGCAGAATTAGGCCAATACCCGCTAATTATCAAAATCCAGAATAGAGCCATTAAATTCTATAACCACTTAAAAGGAAGCGATTCCCAAACCTTCCATAACAAAGCCATCACCTACAGAGAGATGAACTTGGAGAAGAGTCCCCTAAGTAAGCTGGTCCTGGGGCTCTGTTCACAAACACAAACAGACCCCACAGAGCCCCAGGACAACAACAACAACAACAACACAATTAGACCCAACCAAATCATGAGAAAACAAAAAGAGAATTACTTGACACATTGGAAAGAACAAACAAAAAAACAGAGCAAACTAGAATGCTATTTGGTCCTAAACAGAGAGTACACAGTGGCAGAATACCTGACCACTGTACTGACCCAAACTTAAGGAAAGCTTTGACTATGTACAGACTCAGTGAGCATAGCCTTGCTATTGAGAAAGGCCACCGTAGGCAGACCTGGCTCTCAAGAGAAGACAGGCTATGTGCACACTGCCCACAAAATGAGGTGGAAACTGAGCTGCACTTCCTAACCTCCTGCCAAATGTATGACCATATTAGAGACACATATTTCCCTCAGATTACAGCGATCCACAAAGAATTCGAAAACAAACCCAATTTTGATAAACTCCCTTATCTACTGGGTGAAAAACCACAGTGTGCCATCACAGCTGCAAGATGTGTGACCTGTTGCCACAAGAAAAGGGCAACCAGTGAAGAACAAACACCATTGTAAATACATCCCATATTTATGTTGATTTATTTTCCCATTTGTACTTTAACTATTTGCACATTGTTACAACACTGTATATATACATAATATGACATTTGAAATGTCTTTATTCTTTTGAAACTTCTGAGTGTAATGTTTACTGTTAATATTTATTGTTTATTTCACTTTTGTTTACTATCTACTTCACTTGCTTTGGCAATGTTAACATACGTTTCCCATGCCAATAAAGCCCTTAAATTGAATTGAAATTGAATTGAAATTGAATTGAAATTGAATTGAAATTGAATTGAAATTGAATTGAGAGACAGAGAGAGAGACACAGAGAGAGAGACACGCAGAGAGAGAGAGACACAGAGAGAGAGAGACAATAGATGAGAGAGAGAGAGAGACAGAGACAGAGACAGAGACAGAAACAGAGAGAGAGAGAGACACCGAGAGAGAGACAGAGAGACAGAGAGAGAGAGATGAGAGAGAGAGAGAGACAGGGAGACAGAGAGAGAGACAGAGAGAGAGACAGAGAGAGAGAGACAGAGAGAGAGAGAGGCAGAGAGAGAGGTAGAGAGAGACAGAGAGAGAGATGAGAGAGAGAGAGAGAGAGAGAGACACGGAGAGAGAGAGAGAGAGAGAGAGAGAGAGAGAGAGAGAGACAGACAGAGAGACAGACAGAGAGAGATGAGAGAGAGAGAGAGAGAGAGAGAGAGAGAGAGAGAGAGAGAGAGAGAGAGCAGAGAGAGGAAGAGAGAGAGAGAGAGAGAGAGAGAGAGAGAGAGAGAGAGAGAGAGAGAGAGAGACCTGCCTATTCCCAATCAAGTGCACTACTTTTGACCTTATGAGCCCTGGTCAAAAGTAGTGAACTATGTTTGGCATTTGGCACCCAGATCAGGTCTAACAGCTGTCTAACAGCAGTGATATCTGTCTGAGAACCTGCAGTGTGTTTGAATAGATTGAATTGGAGCCAGTTTACTGATGTTGTTGGTAGGTGTCACACCCTGGCTCTGGGACTCTATATGTTGAGCCAGGGTGTGGATATTCTATAGGTTGTATTTCTGTGTTGGCCAGAGTGGTTCCCAATCAGAGGCAACGAGTGTCAGCTGGGGCTGGTTGTCTCTGATTGGGAGCCATAGTTATAGAGGCTATTTGCCCACAAATGTTGTGGGATCTTGTTTCTAGTCTGTTTGTGTTAGACCGTGAACTGTCACGTTATCGTTTTGTTGTTTTTGATCGTGTCTCTAATAAAGAGTATGTTTGCCTGCAACGCTGCGCCTTGGTCCTCCTCTGTATCGACTGATCGTGACAGAAGATCCCACCAAACCAGGACCAAGCAGCGTGTCCAGGAACACACGCAGGAGGTAACGCTGGTGGATGTCCTCCTCGGCTGGGGGCAGATTACGAAGGAGGAGGCCGTCCGGTACCGGAAGGCGATGAAGGGGGAGACCCAGGCAGGAGTGGAGAAGCGGCGTCAACCGGGCCGTGGTCGGACTGGCGAGAGGCACCCCCAATAATTTTTTAGGGGGGTGCACACGGCATGGGCGACTGGGCAGCAGGAGGCTGCCACAGGCGAATTGGGAGATCAGGAGAGGAGGCCACCGGGTTTTGGGGGCCAGAAGGCAGGTTGGCGGAGCCTGGATGGAGAGCAGAGCCAACTCTCCGTACTCAGGCATGGCAGCATGAGACTGGGCAGGTTCCGCGGTATGCGGAGCTGCGCACTGTGCCACGAGTGGTCCGGCATAGTCCGGTACGTCCTGTGCGAGCACCCCGCACGTGTTGTGCGAAGGTGGGCATGCAGCCAGGGACGGAGTGTGCCGGCTCAGCGCTCGTGGCCTCCAGTGCCTCTCCTCGGTCCCGGATATCCTGCGCCAGTGTCACGTGCGGTTATGCCAGTACGGGTACACAGCCCTGTACGTCCTGTGCTGATGCCTCACACAGAGTGTGTGAAGGTAGGCATTCAGCCAGGACGGGTTGTGGCAGCTCTTCACTCCAGGTCTCCTATCCGTCTCCACAGCACGGTCCGGCCTGTCCCTGCTCCACGCACCAAGCCTACAGTGTGCGTCGCCAGCCCGGTCCGGCCTGTCCCTGCTCCACGCACCAAGCCTACGGTGTGCGTCGCCAGCCCGGTCCGGCCTGTCCCTGCTCCACGCACCAAGCCTACGGTGTGCGTCGCCAGCCCGGTCCGGCCTGTCCCTGCTCCACGCACCAAGCCAGGGGTGTGCGTCGCCAGTCCGGTCCGGCCTGTCCCTGCTCCACGCACCAAGCCTACGGTGTGCGTCGCCAGCCCGGTCCGGCCTGTCCCTGCTCCACGCACCAAGCCTACGGTGTGCGCTCGCCAGCCCGGTCCGGCCTGTCCCTGCTCCTCGCACCAAGCCAGGGGTGCGCATCGTCAGCCCGGTCCGGCCCGTTCCTACTCCACGCACCAAGCCAGGGGTGCGCATCGTCAGCCCGGTCCGGCCCATTCCTACCCACGCACCAAGCCAGGGGTGCGAGTCGTCAGCCTGGTCCGCCCGTTCCGGCTCCACGCGCCAAGCCAGGGGTGCGCTGTCGTCAGTCCAGCACAACCCGTGCCTGGGTCACCGGTGCCTGGTAAGGTACCGGTCAGCTGCTCCACACCGGAGCCAAAGCGGTCCGCTTCTACGATGTCCGGTCCAGCTCCAGCCAGCGGGGCCAGACCGGACCAGGGGCGCCACGGGGGGATGGTGGAAGGGTGGTGGTCAAGCCCGGAGCCGGAGCCGCCTCCGAGGAGGTATGCCCACCCAGCCCTCCCCTGGTGTGTGTACGTTAGGCGCGGTCGCAGTCCGCGCCTTTAGGGGGGGGTACTGTCACACCCTGGCTCTGGGACTCTATATGTTGAGCCAGGGTGTGGATATTCTATAGGTTGTATTTCTGTGTTGGCCAGAGTGGTTCCCAATCAGAGGCAACGAGTGTCAGCTGGGGCTGGTTGTCTCTGATTGGGAGCCATAGTTATAGAGGCTATTTGCCCACAAATGTTGTGGGATCTTGTTTCTAGTCTGTTTGTGTTAGACCGTGAACTGTCACGTTATCGTTTTGTTGTTTTTGATCGTGTCTCTAATAAAGAGTATGTTTGCCTGCAACGCTGCGCCTTGGTCCTCCTCTGTATACGACGATCGTGACAGTAGGACTTTGTTGAAGGGTTAGAAAGAGGCCTGGGTATTGTTGGTAGGAAGAAGTGACTAGTAACACAGTGTACAGTCGTGATAAAAAGTTTTGAGAATGACACAAAACTGCTGCCTCAGTTTTGATGATGGCAATATGCATATACTCCAGAATGTCATGAAGAGTGATCAGATTAATTGCAATTAATTGCAAAATCCCTCTTTGCCATGAAAATTAACTTAATCCCCAAAAAACATTTCCACTGTATTTCAGCCCTGCTACAAAAGGACCAGCTGCCATCATGTCAGTGATTCTCTCGTTAACACAGGTGAGAGTGTTGACGAGGACAAGGCTGGAGATCACTCTGTCATGCTGATTGAGTTAAAAGCTTTAAAAGGAGGGTGGTTCAATTGTTGTGAAGAAGGCGTCAGGGCGCCCAAGAATGTCCAGCAAGCTCCAGGACCGTCTCCCAAAGTTGATTCAGCTGCGGGATCGGGGCACCACCAGTGCAGAGCTTGCTCAGGAATGGCAGCAGGCAGGTGTGAGTGCATCTGCACGCACAGTGAGGCAAATACTTTTTGAGGATGGCCTGGTGTCAAGAAGGGCAGTAAAGAAGCCACTTCTCTCCAGGAAAAACATCAGGGACAGACTGATATTCTGCAAAAGGTACAGGGATTGGACTGCTGAGGACTGGGGTAAAGTCATTTTCTCTGATGAATCCCCTTTCCGATTGTTTGGGGCATCCGGAAAACACCTTGTCCGGAGAAGACAAGGTGAGCGCTACCATCAGTCCTGTGTCATGCCAACAGTAAAGCATCCTGAGACCATTCATGTGTGGGGTTGCTTCTCAGCCAAGGGAGTGGGCTCACTCACAATTTTGCCTAAGAACACAGCCATGAATAAAGAATGGTACCAACACATCCTCCGAGAGCAACTTCTCCCAACCATCCAAGAACAGTTTGGTGACGACCAATGCCTTTTCCAGCATGATGGAGCACCTTGCCATAAGTGGCTCGGGGAACAAAACATCGACATTTTGGGTCCATGGCCAGGAAACTCCCCAGACCTTAATCCCATTGAGAACTTGTGGTCAATCCTGAAGAGGCGGGTGGACAAACAAAAACCCACAAATTCTGACAAACTCCAAGCATTGATTATGCAAGTATGGGCTGCCATCAGTCAGGATGTGGCCCAGAAGTTAATTGACAGCATGCCAGGGCGGATTGCAGAGGTCTTGAAAAAGAAGGGTCAACACTGCAAATATTGACTCTTTGCATAAACTTAATGTAATTGTCAATAAAAGCCTTTGACACTTATGGAATGCTTGTAATTACACTTCAGTATACCATAGTAACATCTGACAAAAATATCTAAAAACACTGAAGCAGCGAACTTTGTGAAGACCAATACTTGTGTCATTCTCAAAAACTTTGACCACGACTGTACCTGTTGTTGTATTAATATTTCATACTGAGATGAAATGTGCGACTGTCTGGCTAGATGGATCTGACTCCTCTAGTGTCTAATTAACTACAGAGAGAGAACACACACACACACACACACACACACACACACACACACACAGCTTGATAGAAAACTCCACCATTGTACCATTTTCATGTCTGTTTCTATTATGAACCACCAGACATCGCTACGTTCTCATCTCTTCTCTTCACACTCCCAGCCAGACCTATTCTGTTCACATCTCTTCGCTTCACACTCCCACCCAGACCTATTCTGTTCTCATCTCTTCTCTTCACACTCCCACCCAGACCTATTCTGTTCTCATCTCTTCTCTTCACACTCCCAGCCAGACCTATTCTGTTCTCATCTCTTCTCTTCACACTCCCACCCAGACCTATTCTGTTCACATCGACGTCTGGAGGCTGTGAATGTATAGAGCCAGACCCAGCTCTCCCAGGCTTCAAACTCATCCACACACACACACACACACACACACACACACCGCACACACACACACCACGCACACACACACACACACCACGCACACACACACACACACACACACACGCACACACATGCACACACCACGCACACACACACACACACACACACACACACGCACACACATGCACACACCACGCACACACGCACACACACACACACACACACCACACACACAGCCGAACAGCCGCAGTGTTTTCGACTCACTTTGCTTTCAACGTTGAAAGTTTACTTTTGTTACAGATGCAATAACAAAAGCACTTTTATGTCAGAGTGGAAAATCTTTAGGAGAAATTGGCTCCAGCGTTCTGGGGTTGAATTATTGATTCAGGCCTCTGGCTTTACAGCATCTGTAAAAGATGGATAGATAGTGTGGGAATATACACTGATTTTACAAAACATTAAGAACACCTGCTCTTTCCATGAAATAGACTGACCAGGTGAATCCAGGCGAAAGATATGATCCCTTATTGATGTCACTTGTTAAATCCACTTCAATCAGTGTAGATGATGGGGGAGGAGACAGGTTAAAGAGGGATTTTTAAGCCTTGAGACAATTGAGACATTGCTTGTCTACGTGTGCGATTCAGAGGGTGAATGTGCAAGACAAAATATTTAAATGCCTTTTGAACAGGGTATGGTAGTAGGTGCCAGGCACACCAGTTTGTGTCAAGAACTGCAACGCTGCTGGGTTTTTCATGCTCAGCAGTATCAAGAATGGTCCACCACCCAAAGTACATTACACTTAGCAGACGGTCTTATCCAGAGCAATTAGGGTTAAGTGCCTTGCTCAAGGGCACATCAACATATTTATCTCCTAGTCGGCTTGGGGATTAGAACCAGCGACCTTTCGGTTACTGGCACAACGCTCTTAACCACTAAGCTACCTGCTGCCCCATCCAGCCAACTTGACACACTATCTACGTACCGTAGATCGCAAGCCAATAATAAGTCAATAGAGCTAACTGGCTAGCTGCTAGTACTGTTAGCTAGCCAGACAGCCACGAAGAATGGTTAGCTAGCTACCCACGACGAATGGACATCTATCTTGGGTCTTTTTTTGCCTGTTAAACTATCTGGTTAGCTACATTATTACGATCCACATATAGCTAGTTGATAGTTACGAAGTAAAACGTTTGCTTTGTGTATATCTTGTTTTCGTCTATTGTTCCCATTGTCCTGGCTGGAAGAAGGTTCCGTGAATGGGGAGGTGAAGCGTGAGGTAATGCAGTGATTCTCAGATGTATTGTTTTATGCATTCTCCACACTGTCATCCTCACAAGAACGTACTCAAGAGAGCGCGGTCGGAGAAGGCACTCGGAGCGTGAGAGTGTGGAGCACGGTAGTATAAATTAAGAAACACCCCTCTCTCTCTCTCTCTCTCTCTCTCTCTCTCTCTCTCTCTCTCTCTCGCTCTCTCTCTCTCTCTCTCTCTCTCTCTCTCTAATGCTCTCTCTCTGCTTGTCTCTGTCCCTATATGTCCCTCTGTCTCTCGCTCTGTATCTCTCTCTCTCTCTCTCTCTCTCTCTCTCTCTCTCTCTCTCTCGCTCTCTCTCTCCCTCTCTCTCTCTCTCTCTCTCTCTCTCTCGCTCTCTTTCTCTCTCTCTCATCACCTCTCTCTCTCTCTCTCTCTCATCACCTCTCTCTCTCTCTCTCTCTCTCTCTCTCTCTCTCTCTCTCTCTCTCTCTCTCTCTCTCTCTCTCTCTCTCTCTCTCTCTCTCTCTCTCTCTCTCTCTCTCTCTCTCATCACCTCTCTCCTCCCAGGTCATCATTAAGTCTGACTTGACATTTGAACAGAATTAAACCTCTCAGAATGAAACAAGACACGTGTTGGTTCTTTGTTGCGGATACAGTACACTCCCCCACCGTTCTGAAGCCCCCCAATGTTCTATATTCTAATGGCTTCCCTCCCCACTACCCCCCTGTCACCTATTGCCTCTGAATACACTGCTCTCCTCCACAATGCCCCAGTTAAGTATCAAACATTAATACAATCTCTCTTTCCTACAGTTGGAGCTCCGCACACTGTGCTGTGTGTATGCATTGGTGCTCTGCTGTGCTGTGTGAGAGGTTGAGGGAGAGCGGTGGGAAGGGAGAGGAGAGGAGAGGAGAGGGAGAGGAGAGGGAGAGGAGAGGAGAGGAGAGGAGAGGGGAGGAGAGAGGAGAGGAGGGAGAGGAGAGGAGAGGAGAGGAGAGGAGAGGAGAGGAGAGGAGAGAGGGGAGGGAGGAGGAGAGGAGGGAGGGAGGGCAGGGGAGGGAGAAGCAGAGGAAGGGAGGGGAGGTGTGGACAAAGGGGGGATGTAAGGAGGGGAGGGAGAGGAGGGGAGAGGGGAGGGGAGAGGAGGGGAGGGGAGGGCAGGGGAGGGGAGAAGCAGAGGAAGGGAGGGGGGGTGTGGAGCGAAGAGGAGAGGAGAGGAGAGGAGAGGAGAGAGGAGAGGAGAGGAGAGGAGAGGAGAGGAGAGGAGAGGAGAGGAAAGGAGGGTCTCAGGAAGACTGGAACGATCGAGACAAAGCATCATACCCCACGACACTGATCTCTCAGAGCTCACAGAGCCTTGTAGATTAATGCACATTTCTCCTGAAACGAACATACATCTCTGCAAAGCAAACATAAATCATCAATCATATGGCATTAATTCAGTCTGTATAAAAAGGACAAAAGGAAAGAAAATGTAGACGTGTCAATGACCAGACGTGTACGACCGACCAGTCAAGCGTTGTAGTGTAACACCATTTATAGCCTTCCCAAATCCCTTGAAGGACCAACCCGACCTTTGACGTTCTCTACTATTGTTCATATGATCCACAACCTTTTCTACCAATATAATGATATATTGTGTGTCTGTCCACCCTCTCAGAACCAGGCTTGGTTCGAAGTAAATGAATCATTATCATGTGTCCTTATGGAGGGAGTGTCTGTCCATATGAATGATCCAGCCTGGCTGTGGTGTGTGACGTGGTGTGGTGGTGTGGTGGTGTGTTATTTGGCATATCTTGTGGCTTGCTAGCTACACTGTTGACTTTTTGACAAGAACATGTGGTAGTTAACTAGCTTGTTAATTGTTAAAAAAAACAAATTAGTGATTGTGCTAGAAAGCTAAACAGCTACCTAGCTAGCTAGTTGACTGCTGTGGCTAGACAAAAAGTACTTGTTTTGAAAGTTCATCATATACCTCTCAGTGGTCTGTGTTTTCTTAGATGACCCCCCATGAGCTAAAAGCTACCTCATAGACCTCTCAGCGGTCTGTGTTTTCTTAGATGACACCCTATGGGCTAAAAGAGGAGAGGAGAGGAGAGGAGAGGAGAGGAGAGGAGATTTTATGAACAGTTTGCATTAAATCCTTTTTAATCATGTCAACAATATCTTTAACCATTGGAAGTTCTGATAGCTAAGGATTCTGCGTTGCGGTTCGATATTTGGGCTGGGACTGCAAGTTTGTGTCCCGGAAAAATATATATATAGTTATCGGTTAGCCATCATGCTAACAGAGCAAGATAACACCAGTGGTGTTTGTGTCTACGTCTGGGATCAAATGCACTAGGTGATGATCTCTACGCAAGAGGAGGCTAGATCAGGGCGTGACACAGAGCAAGATAACACCAGTGGTGTTTGTGTCTACGTCTGGGCTCAAATGCACTAGGTGATGATCTCTACGCTAGAGGAGGAAAATAAGGTGGAACTGATAAATTAACATCAATTATTGTGTGTCATCATCAAGCAGGTTAGGGAAGAGATTTTCCAGCTGCTAGCTCAGCTGCGGGAAAAACAAGATGTGCTTTCTAAGTACCTTGATGCAGCCCAGGCACACAGAATTTCAGTTCTGAATGCCTCCCACAGCCAAGGGGTCAATGAGTCGGGCGGTACTGACCTCCTCCAATCCACTGGACAGATGGTAAGCTCAACTCCGTGTCCAGTGGGAGACTGGACACTGGCAAGGCGAAGGAGGTCGGGTGGGAGCCAGTCTAGTTGGCCTCCATATATCCTAGAAGATCAGATCTAGCTATTAAACGGCTTTGCCCCGCTGGAGGTGGACGTACTGTCCCCGGGAGTCAGCTCTGATCCTGGGAATACACCAACAGCCAGCAGCCATCCAGGGGCACCCTCCTCCACAGCTCAGCCGGTCACTGATCAAAGGAAGCAAGGTCTTGGGCCCTCCTCCATCACCCCGACGATTCCGACGCCATCCGCCGCTACTGGTACATGTACGGTGAGTCAGGCTGGCATGAGACGAGCACACCCCACCCTGCCCAAGGCACGCCTGTTCTGTTCCCCCCCTGCTTCCTTCCCCATCGGATTCCATTACCACCACCATCGTCGTGGGCAGCTCGATTGTGAGATAATTTGGCCTGCCTGCGGCCTGTGGGCCGGCCAAGGTCCACTGTCACCCAAGCGCCCGTGTCCAAGACATCAACTCCCTTTCTACCGTAGTTCTAGCCAACTACTCTAATATTGGCACCGTCGTCACTCGCGTTGGATTGAACAACATTCACTTTTGGCAATCTGAGGAACTGAAGAAGGGCTACAGCATTCTCTTGAACAGTCGTCTCTGGGCCCCTGCCGTGCTATAGAAGGGGTTGCAGCCGCATCACTGCCCTAAACGAGTTCTTGAAGAAAACTCTGTAAAGGCAGGAAATATCTCCATTTGTGACAATTTTGATTGCTGTGGGAGCAACCGACACTCTTTAAAAGAGACTGATAGTCTGTGTTTGGCAGCACTCCAGTCCGCCCTGTCTTAATAAGCAACAGAGGACATGGAAATCATATTACATAATAATAAATAATAATTATTGGGTATATGTTGTGAAATTGTTAGATATTACTTGTTAGATATTACGGCACTGTTCACCATTATTTATTATTATATTACATCCCAGAGAAATAGATGTGCAGTCAATGTAAGTAACCTAATCGATGTTCCCTTTAACTGTTAGCTCTGAGGGTTATTGTCTGCGATAATCATATGCACATAGAATTTAATTCCACTGTTTGCACTGAAACTGTCTGCCTTAGGAAGAAGCCCACTGTGGGCAGCCCGCTCAGTACCATTGACTCAAATGTAAACGTCACTGACATGTCTGCCTCGGATCAGCCTCTCAGAATAGCACTAAAAACAGACAAGCAACCCAGAAAATGACTAGAAATAGCTCATATTAACACATGTAGCCTGAGGAACAAGTTTCATGAAATTGACAACTTATTAAACGTCAGAAAACATTCATATTCTGGCCATCTCTGAAACACACTTAGACAATTCAAATTGATGATGCAGTAGTATTGATGATGCAGTAGTATTGATGATGCAGTAGTATTGATGATGCAGTAGTATTGATGATGCAGTAGTATTGATGATGCAGTAGTATTGATGATGCAGTGGTATTGATGATGCAGTAGTATTGATGATGCAGTAGTATTGATGATGCAGTAGTATTGATGATGCAGTAGTATTGATGATGCAGTAGTATTGATGATGCAGTAGTATTGATGATGCAGTAGTATTGATGATGCAGTAGTATTGATGATGCAGTAGTATTGATGATGCAGTGGGTATTGATGATGCAGTAGTATTGATGATGCAGTAGTATCTCTACATGGTTATAGAATATATAGAAAAGATAGAAATGCAAATGGTGGAGGTGTTGCCATGTATGTCCAGAGTCATATTCCTGTTAGGCTGAGAGAGGATCTCATGTCAGACGTTGTGGAGGTAATATGGCTACAGGTTCATCTGCCTCACCTAAGGCCTATTCTCGTAGGAAGTTGCTATAGACCACCAAGTGCTAAAAGTCAGTATTTGGACTATATGTGTGAAATGTTGGATAATGTATGTAATATCAACAGAGAGGTGTATTTACAGGGTGACCTAAATATTGACTGGTTGTCATCAAGCTGCCCACTTAAAAAAAGAAGCTCCAAGCTGTAACCAGTGCCTGCAATCTGGTTCAAGTCATCAGTCAACCTACCAGGTGATTTACAAACAGAACAGGAACTAAATCATCCACGTGTATTGATCGCGTCTTTATTAATGTTGCAGAATTCTTCTCTTCTCTTCAAATCAAATCAAATGTTATTTGTCACATACACGTGTTCAGCAGATGTTATTGCGGGTGTAGCGAAATGCTTGCGCTTCTAGCTCCGACAGTGCCGTAATATCTAACAAGTAATATCTAACAATTTCACAACATGTACCCAAAACACACAAATCTAGTAAGGAATGGAATTTAAGAATATATACATATATGGACAAGCAATGACAGAGCGGCATGGACTAAGATACAGTAGAATATTATAGAATAGAATGCAGTATATACATATGAGATGAGTAGTGCAAGATATGGAAACATTATTAAAGTGACTAGTGTTCCATTTCATAAACAGTATCCACACCAGTCGGATGTAGTGATTATAATATAATAGCCATATCTAGAAAAAACTTAAGTTCCAAAGATTGGACCTAAAATTGTGTATGAACAATCATACAAGAGGTTTCGCAAATGAGTCGAAGATGTGAAATATATTTGTTGGTCTGATGTGTGTAATGAGGAACATGCTGCACTTGAAGCGTTAATGAAACTGCTTCTTCCAATTACTGATCAGCATCAAAAAACGGACTGTTAGAACTGCCAAATCCCTATGGATAGATGATTAATTGAAAAACTGTATGGCTGAGAGCGATCAGGCAAAGGGAATATAAAATAAGTCTGACAACACAGCAGACTGGCAAACATACAGTCAATTGAGCACACAAAAAGTCACATAACTAAACTAAACGAAAAGAAGAAGGAACAAAGATAAATGATACAAAGAATGATAGTAAAAAGCTCTGGAGTCTTTAAATGAAATTCTAGGCAATAAACCAAACTCGGCTCCATCCTTCATTGAGGCAGATGGCTTGTTCTTAACAAAACCCTTTGATATTGCCAACCACTTTTATAACTTTTTTTGTTAACAAAACTAGCAAACTTAGGTATGACTAGGCCTTTTTGCACTCTTTTGACTCATCACATACCCTGCTGTGACTGTTTATTATCTATCCTGTTGCCTAGTCACTTTATCCCTACCTATATGTACATATCTACCTTGTGCCCCTGCACATCCACTCTGTACTGGTTACTGGTTCTGGACCTTCACTGGCTCCATGTACCAGCCTACCCCAACCCACACCACTGGACCTTCCCTGGCTCCATGTACCAGCCTACCCCAACCCACACCACTCTGGACCTTCCCTGGCTCCATGTACCAGCCTACCCCAACCCACACCACTCTGGATCTTCCCTGGCTCCATGTACCAGCCTACCCCAACCCACACCACTCTGGACCTTCCTGGCTCCATGTACCAGCCTACCCCAACCCACACCACTCTGGACCTTCCCTGGCTCCATGTACCAGCGTACCCCAACCCACACAACTCTGGATCTTCCCTGGCTCCATGTACCAGCCTACCCCAACCCGCACCACTCTGGACCTTCCCTGGCTCCATGTACCAGCCTACCCCAACCCACACCACTCTGGACCTTCCCTGGCTCCATGTACCAGCCTACCCCAACCCACACCACTCTGGACCTTCCCTGGCTCCATGTACCAGCCTACCCCAACCCACACCACTCTGGACCTTCCCTGGCTCCATGTACCAGCCTACCCCAACCCCACACCACTCTGGACCTTCCCTGGCTCCATGTACCAGGCTACCCCAACCCACACCACTCTGGATCTTCCCTGGCTCCATGTACCAGCCTACCCCAACCCACACCACTCTGGACCTTCCCTGGCTCCATGTAAAAGCCTACCCCAACCCACACCACTCTGGATCTTCCCTGGCTCCATGTACCAAACTACCCCAACCCACACCACTCTGGACCTTCCCTGGCTCCATGTACCAGCCTACCCCAACCCACACCACTCTGGACCTTCCCTGGCTCCATGTACCAGCCTACCCCAACCCACACCACTCTGGACCTTCCCTGGCTCCATGTACCAGCCTACCCCAACCCACACCACTCTGGACCTTCCCTGGCTCCATGTACCAGCCTACCCCAACCCACACCACTCTGGACCTTCCCTGGCTCCATGTACCAGCCTACCCCAACCCACACCACTCTGGACCTTCCCTGGCTCCATGTACCAGCCTACCCCAACCCACACCACTCTGACCTTCCCTGGCTCCATGTACCAGGCTACCCCAACCCACACCACTCTGGATCTTCCCTGGCTCCATGTACCAGCCTACCCCAACCCACACCACTCTGGACCTTCCCCTGGCTCCATGTACCAAACTACCCCAACCCACACCACTCTGGATCTTCCCTGGCTCCATGTACCAGCCTACCCCAACCCACACCACTCTGGACCTTCCCTGGCTCCATGTACCAGGCTACCCCCAACCCACACCACTCTGGACCTTCCCTGGCTCCATGTACCAGCCTACCCCAACCCACACCACTCTGGACCTTCCCTGGCTCCATGTACCAGCCTACCCCCAACCCACACCACTCTGGACCTTCCCTGGCTCCATGTACCAGCCTACCCCAACCCACACCACTCTGGACCTTCCCTGGCTCCATGTACCAGCCTACCCCAACCCACACCACTCTGGATCTTCCCTGGCTCCATGTACCAGCCTACCCCAACCCACACCACTCTGGACCTTCCCCTGGCTCCATGTACCAGCCTACCCCAACCCACACCACTCTGGACCTTCCCTGGCTCCATGTACCAGCCTACCCCAACCCACACCACTCTGGATCTTCCCTGGCTCCATGTACCAGCCTACCCCAACCCACACCACTCTGGACCTTCCCTGGCTCCATGTACCAGCCTACCCCAACCCACACCACTCTGGATCTTCCCTGGCTCCATGTACCAAACTACCCCAACCCACACCACTCTGGACCTTCCCTGGCTCCATGTACCAGCCTACCCCCAACCCACACCACTCTGGACCTTCCCTGGCTCCATGTACCAGCATACCCCAACCCACACCACTCTGGACCTTCCCTGGCTCCATGTACCAGCCTACCCCAACCCACACCACTCTGGACCTTCCTGGCTCCATGTACCAGCCTACCCCAACCCACACCACTCTGGATCTTCCCTGGCTCCATGTACCAGCCTACCGCAACCCACACCACTCTGGACCTTCCCTGGCTCCATGTACCAGGCTACCCCAACCCACACCACTCTGGACCTTCCCTGGCTCCATGTACCAGCCTACCCCAACCCACACCACTCTGGACCTTCCCTGGCTCCATGTACCAGGCTACCCCAACCCACACCACTCTGGATCTTCCCTGGCTCCATGTACCAGCCTACCCCAACCCACACCACTCTGGACCTTCCCTGGCTCCATGTACCAAACTACCCCAACCCACACCACTCTGGATCTTCCCTGGCTCCATGTACCAGCCTACCCCAACCCACACCACTCTGGACCTTCCCTGGCTCCATGTACCAGGCTACCCCAACCCACACCACTCTGGACCTTCCCTGGCTCCATGTACCAGCCTACCCCAACCCACACCACTCTGGACCTTCCCTGGCTCCATGTACTAGCCTACCCCAACCCACACCACTCTGGACCTTCCCTGGCTCCATGTACCAGCCTACCCCAACCCACACCACTCTGGACCTTCCTGGCTCCATGTACCAGCCTACCCCAACCCACACCACTCTGGATCTTCCCTGGCTCCATGTACCAGCCTACCCCAACCCACACCACTCTGGACCTTCCTGGCTCCATGTACCAGCCTACCCCAACCCACACCACTCTGGACCTTCCCTGGCTCCATGTACCAGCCTACCCCAACCCACACCACTCTGGATCTTCCCTGGCTCCATGTACCAGCCTACCCCAACCCACACCACTCTGGACCTTCCCTGGCTCCATGTACCAGCCTACCCCAACCCACACCACTCTGGATCTTCCCTGGCTCCATGTACCAAACTACCCCAACCCACACCACTCTGGACCTTCCCTGGCTCCATGTACCAGCCTACCCCAACCCACACCACTCTGGACCTTCCCTGGCTCCATGTACCAGCATACCCCAACCCACACCACTCTGGACCTTCCCTGGCTCCATGTACCAGGCTACCCCAACCCACACCACTCTGGACCTTCCCTGGCTCCATGTACCAGCCTACCCCAACCCACACCACTCTGGATCTTCCCTGGCTCCATGTACCAGCCTACCCCCAACCCACACCACTCTGGACCTTCCCTGGCTCCATGTACCAGGCTACCCCAACCCACACCACTCTGGATCTTCCCTGGCTCCATGTACCAGGCTACCCCAACCCACACCACTCTGGACCTTCCCTGGCTCCATGTACCAGCCTACCCCAACCCACACCACTCTGGACCTTCCCTGGCTCCATGTACCAAACTACCCCAACCCACACCACTCTGGACCTTCCCTGGCTCCATGTACCAGCCTACCCCAACCCACACCACTCTGGACCTTCCCTGGCTCCATGTACCAAACTACCCCAACCCACACCACTCTGGACCTTCCCTGGCTCCATGTACCAGCCTACCCCAACCCACACCACTCTGGATCTTCCCTGGCTCCATGTACCAGCTACCCCAACCCACACCACTCTGGACCTTCCCTGGCTCCATGTACCAAACTACCCCAACCCACACCACTCTGGACCTTCCCTGGCTCCATGTACCAGCCTACCCCAACCCACACCACTCTGGATCTTCCCTGGCTCCATGTACCAGCCTACCCCAACCCACACCACTCTGGACCTTCCCTGGCTCCATGTACCAGCCTACCCCAACCCACACCACTCCTGGACCTTCCCTGGCTCCATGTACCAGCCTACCCCAACCCACACCACTCTGGACCTTCCTGGCTCCATGTACCAGCCTACCCCAACCCACACCACTCTGGATCTTCCCTGGCTCCATGTACCAGCCTACCCCAACCCACACCACTCTGGACCTTCCCTGGCTCCATGTACCAGCCTACCCCAACCCACACCACTCTGGATCTTCCCTGGCTCCATGTACCAGCCTACCCCAACCCACACCACTCTGGACCTTCCCTGGCTCCATGTACCAGCCTACCCCAACCCACACCACTCTGGACCTTCCCTGGCTCCATGTACCAGCCTACCCCAACCCACACCACTCTGGATCTTCCCTGGCTCCATGTACCAGGCTACCCCAACCCACACCACTCTGGACCTTCCCTGGCTCCATGTACCAGCCTACCCCAACCCACACCACTCTGGACCTTCCCTGGCTCCATGTACCAGCCTACCCCAACCCACACCACTCTGGACCTTCCCTGGCTCCATGTACCAGAATACCCCAACCCACACCACTCTGGATCTTCCCTGGCTCCATGTACCAGCCTACCCCAACCCACACCACTCTGGACCTTCCCTGGCTCCATGTACCAGCCTACCCCAACCCACACCACTCTGGATCTTCCCTGGCTCCATGTACCAAACTACCCCATGTGTATATAGCTGGTATTAAGGCTGTTACGGTGACCGTATTACCGCCCCACCGGCGGTCACGAGTCATGAAGGCAGTCAAATTCCACGTGACCGTTTAGTCACGGTAATTAGGCTTCTCCATGCTCTGATGCTGCTGCTGGTCATTAGTAGCCTACCAAACTTGCTAACTGCCTGGCACTCAGCACTCTATTGTCCCTCTAATCACTCTGACATCAATGCAAGAAACAATGCGTACCTTTTTTTTGCGACTTTTTCAAATCATAGTCCCACATCTCATGTAGCCTAGCCCATAGGCCTATATGTTTTTGATAAGGTTTGTATCACAACTCAAGAGGCCAAATAACTTCTTAAAATTAAGCACATTAATCCGCTTTATAATGTAGAGCCTAACTGGCATACGTTCGCAGCACGTGAGTTTCAAGTTTGGGGAAGATAATTTTCACCATAAAAATGCACCTTTTATAATAAAAGCATTACATGCATAATCTAATGGAACATTCGCGCTTATAGCCTACTGCTGTGTGCACATTGCTTATAATGTGAAGAAATAGCCTAGTAGTTTATCAACGTTTAAAGCTAAACGTTCTGATCTGTTGCGTCAGCCTAACGCCTCGTTCACACCGACAGCGCCATTGCATTTTGGTACACCAGAAGTACATTCATTTCAAATCAAATCAAATTTTATTGGTCACATACACATATTTAGCAGATGTTATTGCGGTTGTAGCGAAATGCTTGTGTTCCTAGCTCCAACAGTGCAGTAATATCTAACAATTCACATGAATACACACAAATCTAAAAGTAAATGAATGGAATTAAGAAATATATAAATATTAGGACGAGCAATGTCGGTGTGGCATTGACTAAAATACAGTAGAATAGAATACAGTATATACATATGAAACAAGTATAGCAGTATTAAAAACAATATTAAAGTGACTAGTGTTCCATGACTAGTGTTCCATTATTAAAGTCACCAGTGATTCCATGTCTATGTACATAGGGCTGCAGCCTCTAAGGTGCAGGGTTGAGTAACTGGGTGGTAGCCGGTTAGTGACAGTGACTAAAGTTCAGGGCAGGGTACTGAGTGTAGGCCGGCTAGTGGTGACTATTTAACAGTCTAATGGCCTTGAGATATAAGCTGTTTTTCAGTCTCTCGGTCCCAGCTTTGATGCACCTGTACTGACCTCACCTTCTAGATGGTAGCGGGGTGAACAGGCCGTGGCTCGGGTGGTTGATGTCCTTGATGATCTTTTTTGGCCTTCCTGTGACAGCGGGTGCTGTAGGTGTCATGGAGGGCAGGCAGTGTGCCCCCGGTGATGCGTTGGCATTATCAAGTGCTTGTCAAATTGTGAACGAGAGACTGATCACGTGTGTACAGCCTGCACAAAAAAACAAAGCAGAGCTAATGCCTTTCATGCGACTTTTTTCACGTCATCATTAGAATGTATTAAAAATCTAAACATATAGCACTAAGTTTGTATCACAACTAAATCACACAAATAACTCTAAATTAAGCATATAGGAGTACCTGTTTCTTTGTTAACCGCTCAACACAGAATAGCCGCATGTGCGCACTCCCTCAAATCGTTTGGAGAAAATATCCTCACTATTTTATTCAGCTTTGTTCAAATGTATTCTTCATTCTATAAAATAATATAAAATAATGCCACGGAATTCTAACCAAATCCTGTCTGCTAAATGAACTAGTGTAGCCCACAGCCATTTGGCATAGCCAGATCAGGACCAAACATAAGGACAACTCAGAGTATTTTATTCTGTTCTTCTGAAATAGACTACATTTTCTTCATATCATGCTTCTTTAGACCTGTCTAAAATAAATAATGGATTTATTGTGAAGGTGTAGGCGATATTACATGGATTTATTAGACTTTAGAAAATGTAGATGTTCCAAAGGTCTGAATCAGTGGCTTGTAGGCAGTGTGTGGAAGCCAGGAGATGAAAAATGTGTTTATGTTAATTAATGGTCAATTACCGTGAGACCGGCAGTTATTTGCTTGACAATCACCGGCTGATGAAATTTCATGACTGCCGCAACCCTATGTATGACATGCAAACATTAAATGCCGAGCCTTCATATCCCTGCATAATGGACCAAATAATGAAAAACAAGCACTGCAGTTTTGAGTTCCACGAAGTGGGTTTGGAAGAGGTGAAAAAACAAGGACAAACCACCTGGTACTGAGAACCTGGATGGTAAATTGCTGAGGTTGGTAGCGGAGTCCTGTTTGCCACATTTTCAATTTCAGCCTAGAAGACGATGTGTGCCCTCAGACATGGAGGGAGGCAAAGGTCATTCCACTACCCAAGAATAGCAGAGCACCCTTTAATGGTTAAAACAGCCAACCAATCAGCCTGTTACAAGTGCTTAGCAAATGTTGTTGGATCAGATACAAAGTTATTTTACAGAAAACAAATTAACAACAGACTTTCAGCATGCTTATAGGGAAGGGCACTCATCGTGCTTGGCACTGGCACAAATGACTGATGATTGGCTGAAAGAAAATGATAGTAAGAAGATTGTGACAGCTGTTTTGTTAGACTTCAATGTAGCTTTTGATGTAATTGATCATAACCTATTGCTGAAAAAAGGTAGGTGTTATAAATTTGCATCCTATCTAATAGAACACAGAGGGTTTTCATTAGTGGAGCCTCTCTCATGCAAATTCAGTTGAGTGTGGTGTACCGCAGGGCAGCTGGCTAGGGCCATTATTGTTTTCTGTTTTTACTAATGACCTCCCACTAACTTTGAATAAAGCCTGTGTGTCTATGTAGGCTGATGACTCAACAGTATACACGTTGGCAGCAACAGTAAAATAAATAACTGAGACCCTTAACATAGAGTTCCAGTCAGTTTTAGAATGGCTAACTAGCAATAGGCGGGTGCTAAATATCTCAAAAACGAAAAGCATCATTTTTGGGACAAATCACTCGCTCAACTCTAAACGTTGTTTAGATCTATTATTAAACAATGTAGCTATTGAGCAAGTTGAGGAAACTAAATTGCTCGGTGTAACCCTAGATAGCACGCTTTCATGGTCAAAACATATAGACTCAATGGTTGCTAAAATGGGAAGAGGTCTGTCAATGATACGGCATTGCTCTGCCTTCTTGACATCTCAGTCGACCAGACAGTTCCTACGGGCCCTAGTTTTGTCGCACCTGGACTACTGCCCAGCTGTGTGGTCATGTGCGGCAAAGAAGGACATAGGTAAATTGCAATTGGTCCAGAACAAAGCAGCACGTATCGCACTTAGATGTACACAGAGGGAAAGTGTCAGTAACATGCATGTCAGTCTCTCCTGACATAAAGTTGAGGAGAGATTGACTGCATCACTATTGGTCATTGTGCGAGGTATTGATGTGTTGAAGGTACCGAACTGTCTGTTCAAGCTGTTGGCACACAGTTCAGACACTCATCGGTACAACCCAAGACATGCAACCAGAGGTCTCTTCACAGTCCCCAGGTCCAGAACAGAGGCTGGGAAACGCACAGTATTAAATAGAGCCATGACTACATGGAACTCTCTGCCACCCCAAGTAAAAAAAAAAAACTGGTAAAAGAATACCTTACTGCACAAAGGGGACTGTGAAGAGACACGGCCATTTTGTATATCGGTGAAGAGACACAGCCATTTTATATATCTTGCATTGTAATTTACACTGAACTATGTATTAGACCTAGATATTGACTGTATGTACTGATATGTAAGCTATGTGTGACATTTTAAATAGATGTGTTTCAGTCCTTGACTAATAATGTTCTGTACTATGTATTATGTCATGTTTCATGTGGACCCCAGGAAAAGTAGCTGATGATTTTGCAGCGGCTAATGAGGATCCTAATAAATACCAGATTTAGCAGACACTCTTATCCAGAGCGACTAAGGGTTAAGTGCCTTGTTCAAGGGCACAGACAGATTTTTCAGCTACTTGGCTCTGGGATTCAAACCAGCAACCGTTCAGTTACTGGCCCAACGCTCTTAACCGCGAGGGTACCTGCTGTCTTCATATACCTCTCAGTGGTGGTTTCCTCCCTACAAACATGTCTTTGACATGGCTTCTTAGATTTCACCTTCCTCCCTACAAACATATCTTTGATGTGACTTCTTCTAGATTCCTGAGTGAATTGCGAAGCACTTTGGGGTTAAAAAGAAAGAAACAGCAAGCCGAGCCTTTATGACCTTATAGGTGGGAGGAGCCTTTACATTGTGTTGTGTGACCTTATAGGTGGGAGGAGCCTTTACATTGTGTTGTATGACCTTATAGGTGGGAGGAGCCTTTACATTGTGTTGTATGACCTTATAGGTGGGAGGAGCCTTTACATTGTGTTGTTGTATGACCTTATAGATGGGAGGAGCCTTTACATTGTGTTGTATGACCTTATAGGTGGGAGGAGCCTTTACATTGTGTTGTATGACCTTATAGGTGGGAGGAGCCTTTACATTGTGTTGTTGTATGACCTTATAGATGGGAGGAGCCTTTACATTGTGTTGTATGACCGTAAATGTGGGAGGAGCCTTTACATTGTGTTGTATGACCTTATAGGTGGGAGGAGCCTTTACATTGTGTTGTATGACCTTATAGGTGGGAGGAGCCTTTACATTGTGTTGTTGTATGACCTTATAGATGGGAGGAGCCTTTACATTGTGTTGTATGACCGTAAATGTGGGAGGAGCCTTTAGATGGTGTTGTATGACCTTATAGGTGGGAGGAGCCTTTACATTGTGTTGTATGACCGTAAATGTGGGAGGAGCCTTTAGATGGTGTTGTATGACCTTATAGGTGGGAGGAGCCTTTACATTGTGTTGTATGACCTTATAGGTGGGAGGAGCCTTTACATTGTGTTGTATGACCGTAAATGTGGGAGGAGCCTTTAGATGGTGTTGTATGACCTTATAGGTGGGAGGAGCCTTTACATTGTGTTGTATGACCGTAAATGTGGGAGGAGCCTTTAGATGGTGTTGTATGACCTTATAGGTGGGAGGAGCCTTTACATTGTGTTGTATGACCGTAAATGTGGGAGGAGCCTTTAGATGGTGTTGTATGACCTTATAGGTGGGAGGAGCCTTTACATTGTGTTGTATGACCGTAAATGTGGGAGGAGCCTTTAGATGGTGTTGTATGACCTTATAGGTGGGAGGAGCCTTTACATTGTGTTGTATGACCGTAAATGTGGGAGGAGCCTTTAGATGGTGTTGTATGACCTTATAGGTGAGAGGAATAAAGGAGAGTGTGTATTAATCGATCACACACCAACAGGCAGAGCTGAACACACGCACACACATGCACACATGCACACGCGCACACACACACACACACACACGCACACATCTCCTAATGGTTCCTCACTGTCAGCTTCAGAGTAGAGGCAGTAGAACGGATTAGAGTCGGTTGTGTGTGTGTGTGTGTGTGTGTGTGTGTGTGTGTGTGTGTGTGTGTCTGTGTGTGTCTGTGTGTGTGTGTGTGTGTGTGTGTGTGTGTGTGTGTGTGTGTGTGTGTGTGTGTGTGTGTGTGTGTGTGTGTGTGTGTGTGTGTGTGTGTGTGTGTGTGTGTGAGTGTGTAAATTAAAGACCGGTGAACAGCAGAACAGTTAAGTCCCATAGACTGGATTGCTGCTACAGCACTAACTGCTGTTAGAGGAAACATAATCGACGTGTGCTAGATGGTGCAGTTTGGAACACTATTGCTGTGTGCCAAATGGCACCATATTCCCTATTTAGTACACTACACAGGGCTCCGGTCAATAGTAGTGCACTACGTAGGGAATAGGGTGCCATTTGGGACGTGGCTTATGTCTGACGATGATTGAGTCGAGACACTTCATACTTTCCATATTGAAATTGGACTGCCATGTTGGCTAATGTCGCTAATGTGTGTTGTGCATCGACTGCTGTTCTAATCCTTCACTGTGTCTCACTTAAACACATCTCAGCGTCGGAGGCCATATTGCATTATAAATACAGACGGGGGGGAAAAAAAACGAGTGAATGCCGAGGAACGACTGTTATGAATGTAACTGATGCGTTAATTCATTATGGTGTGGAGTTAACGGAACAGTCGCAAAAAAATAATAATTCTGAATGATTGTCTTGTGTCTTTTTGTAACAGGCGATTGTGACTTTAAGAAGCCGTTTGAAACCTGCGGGTACAGCCAGGGGAGAGAGGATGATCTAGATTGGGAACAGACCAACACCCGAGGGAAGACCTCAGCAGACCCATGGATGCCAACAGGTAAGAACTGGTCACACTACCGTACAGTTAAATAGTTGTTTGTTTGGATGTCCATAGGTAAGACAGCTAGGTGACACTGATGGAAATGAGGGTTGTTTGGAAATCCAAAACCCAATCCAAAACCCAATCCAAAACCCAATCCAAAACCCCAAATCCCTACATCTTTGGGAAAAACTCCATCAGACTGATAGGATGTTCTACAATATATCATGGATCTCAAAGCAATGTTTTGGACCAACAAGAAAGGACCATCTGCTACCAAGGTTCCACATTCAGACTAGTGGGATAGGAAGTGGGAGAGCTTCATGGAGTAAGGCAGGGTTGGGGTCAATTCAAATGAAAGTGATTGAAAAAAAACCCATTTATTTTCAATGACTTGTCAATCAACTGAAAAGGAGAAGCTATATATAAGAAAAGTTGTAAGATTTTTTTATTTGCAATCCAAATCACTTCCTGAATTGAGTGACTTCAATTAGAATTGACCCCGATCCTGAAGTAATAATAATAATAATATGCCATTTAGCAGACGCTTTTATCCAAAGCGACTTACAGTCATGCGTGCATACATTTTTGTGTATGGGGTGGTTCCCGGGGATCGAACCCACTACCCTGGCGTTACAAGCACCGTGCTCTACCAGCTGAGCTACAGAGGACCATGTAAGGTCTATACTGGAGTTTATTTTCCAAAGACATGTAGCTAGCACTGACATACTGAGGGGTGGTAAGGTTGAGATGAAACC